>NC_089721.1:44243050-44345550 GCF_031753505.1 Anomalospiza imberbis
GTGCTTAAAAGAAGCTTGGTGTGCTGCTGGATGGCAAACTGAACAATGTGCCCTTTTGTCAATGAAGTCAAAGTGATTCTCTGGTATTGGTAGGAGATGTGCTAGGGTGCTGAGTCTGGTCTGTCCCCTGATTTCAAGAGATATTGATGGAAAATTGGAGAAGATCCAGCAGATAGCCATCAGGATGATTTATGTGTTAGAAGGATGATTAGCATGTTAGAGAGCCTGGAGAAAAGTTCAAAGAAATTGTTTAGGTTGGAAAAGACATCTTCAAGTTCAGCTGTTAACCCAGCTCTGTCAAGTCCTGCCAGAAATGATGTTTTTAAGTGCCACATCCACACACCTTGTAAGGGATGGTGATTCTACCACTACCCCAGGCAGCCTGTTCCAGTGCTTGACAGCCTTTTCAGAGAAGAAATTTTTCTAATATCTGATCTAAACCTCCCTTTGTGCATCTTGTGGCCATTTTCTCTTGTTATTTGTGAGAAAAGCCCAACCCCTATGTTGTAGAGAGCAAGAAGGTCTTCCCGAGCCTTCTTTTCTCCAGGCTAAACATGCCCAGCTCTCTCAGGCAGTGCTCATAAATACTTGTGCTCCAGACCCTTCAGCAGCTTCACTGCCTTCCTGTGTACATGTTCCAGCGCCTCAGTGGAGAGACGGCTTGGAAAGGTTTCATCAGTCATCCAGTACATAGAAGATAGTTGTGAAAGAGAAGCTGTGTTTTTCTCAGAAGGATGAATAGTGAGAGCAGAAATTTCATCTCAGTATACGGAAAAGGAAGTCTTGGAGTAAGATTCTGAAAAACATGGTGGAATCACCTGCACTGGAGATATTTAAGGCTCATCTTGGCAGTACCATAGCTTACTTGATCTAAGGCCCTGTTAAAACCTAGTGAAATAAGGTCCAAGAGAAGGTTGGAGACTAGATCATTTCCAAAGATCTTTTCCTGCCTGGACTACTCTATGATGCTGCGGTCACAGCTTTTTGTCAGTCTTGGCTCTGGACAGAGATAGCAACGTTGTAAGTCAGGCAGTAGCAAACTGTGTAAATAAGTGTGGTTACAATTACTGACAGGTACTTGACGGAATATTTTTAATATAAATGTTGGATTTTTAGTTTTTAAAGCTGAACCAGTAAAGAAAATAAAACTTAGTTGCATTGCTTTTTTATTTTTGTTCTTTTAATGTTTAGTGAAAGAAAAGATGTACTGATATGGAAGAAAATTAAAAATGCAAGTTTGATGCAGTCAGAATTAAAATATCCAGTTATTTAAATATCCAGCTAAAAGGAATAATTTATTTATATTATTCACATTATATGTAATATATGTATATATGTATGTTGTTTTACTATGTTATGACAATCTAGCAGAAGCAAATCTGAGGGCTACAGGTGTATCACAGGGTTTTTTAATTAAGCAGTACTTGGTTCATCGGGCCATATAGCGCATGCTGCCTCTTAGGCAGGGGGCAGAGCAAAGACGGTTGAGGTACTATATTATTAGTAAAGCTTGCAGAAATCATAAACATTGAAGGAACAAGTGTTTTACAGGAGGAAAAGCTGTGGGAAGAGCTGTATGGCAGATCTCTTGAGGCAGATGTTGCCGCAAAGAAGAGATATGTACATTATGGGGATTTGGGCTTTGTAGTCTGATTCTGAAATAAGATAACTTGACGATGAAATGATGTCTTCAGTAGACCTTCATGCTCTTTTCAGCTGTGTATGATTTGATTCTGCATAACATCCATCTGATTTGTATATTTTTGTGTCATCTGCAGTATTTGCATTAGATACAGAGTAGTCAAGTGAGGTGGTGATACATATTTGCATCTGCACATTCCAGAAGATGTTGGAGGAAACAGAAGTGTTGTAGAAAACTGAATGTGCCTCTTACCTTTCTTTAGCCTCCTTTGTGCATCTCTCAGCACAGACTCTGAGGTAGAATCACAAATACCTTGCTGTTTATAAAGATCTGGGCTACAGACCTGGATGCACTGCATTTCCATCTGATTTGCATGTGTTCTTTTCAGGAGTCTTCAGTTCATGGCAGACAGTCCTTTGTAAAGTCATGCTGTTACTGAAGAGCAAAGGAGGAGAGGGGAAAAAAGGGATTTTAAAGTACTAGACACATAGGCATCTGTCTAGGGTTTTTAGCAGCTTTTCATGGTGGCCTGAGCAGAAACCATTTCCCTAGAGTTTTCCAGTTTCTTTCTTATGTGGCATTCTGGAAAATTTCTTTGGTGTCTCTCATAAGAGAAGACTCTATTAATAGTCTTAAGTTTTTCTCTGCTCAGAGGCATATTTCTTTCTCAGCTGACTCATGGGACTGCTTGAGAAAAGATGATGTTAAAAAAAAAAATTCTGGCTTTGTCCTGGAACTACTTAGTATGTGCAGAGATGAGGGTATTGAGAGTTAGTCTTCTCTACTCCATCTTTCAAGTCAAGATCCTATTAAAACCAACAATACAAAGTACAAGCATCTAAATCTCATCCAAACCCAGTTTTTTAATAAACTATCACAGGGCAATTTCAACTACATTATAAAGTAATGTCCTACCAAGTCCTCATAACTCCTTGTAATGTACACTGCCTGGAAAACCTTATTCTGTAAATAAGGAGCATAAACAAATAAGCACAACTGTTTTCCAAATAGTTTTATTGTCTCAGTTTTTTTTCTGTCCTCATCAGCTGAGATACAGGCCCATGAAATAATGGAAAGTAAATCACCCACTAGTTATAGCATTATTGCTTTTTCCATGGATTTTTCCTGATTCTTCAATTGCGTGGTCTTAGTTCTTTGTAAACATTAATTCCTTGGATTTTCCCTCACATCTGTTGTTTGTGAAGGATTCCCTCCAGCCTTTTAGGGGAAGGTGATGGTGAAGGCATCTTGAAATTAATGGCTTGCTCATCAGTGTATATTCATCTCAGGTGCTGAGATTGGGAAGGCTAAAGAAGGTTCTTTGAATTTCTTAAAGCAGGAATCCAGGCTGAATTTCCTGCCTGGAAAATGGGAAATATACAAAAAGAGATTATCTGCAAACATTTTATCTTTCAGGCCTTGGGTACAAGTCACCTGCAAATTTCTTCTCTGAACAGGATTCTCCAGGCAGCATTCTCCTACCTTCACTGCAGGGTCAATTTTTCTGTCTCCAGAGTCGATGGCCTGATTCATTAGATAACTGTCTGTTTACCTCAAGAGAAGTAGGGTCCTGTACACCTAATTATTGATCATTTGCGTATTTAAGAAAGTACTCTATTGTGGTGTTGTGGATTAGCTTCAATTAGGGGGCAAATCCTTCCTCTGCCTACTCCTTCAGTCTCCAAACAGTGGATGGGGCAAAGAACTCGAAGGGTAAAAGTGAGAAAACTCATGGATTGAGATAATGACAGTTTTATAGAGAAATAAAAGCACAGCAACAAAGCAAAATAAGGAATTGCAAATATTCAGCCATCCTCAGGAAAGCACAGCTTTGTGTGTAATGGTAACTTGGGAAGACAAACACCATCATTCCACACATTCCCTATTTCTTCTTTTCCAAGTTTTTATTGCTGAGTATGTCATCATGTGATTAGTTGGTCTCAGCTGTCCTGGCTGTGTCCCCTCCCAGCTTCTTGTGCACCCTGCCTGCCTGCTGGCAGGGCAGCACATGGAAGCAGGGGGAGCCCTTGATGCTGTGTGAACACTGCTCAGCAGTGTTAATGATGCTGTTTTCAGCACAAATCCAAACTCTACGAAGAAAACTGACTCTCCCAGAGAAAACCAGTACAAGTACTCAAAGCTATGGCTGCTGCAGGTGATAATTTCTATCTTTGTGTTTGGTTGGTATACCATTATATTGTCAACATCACAGAGGCTATGTTGAGGTTGTGCTGCCTCTTTTTCCTGTTATTTTGACGTGTTTTTTTGCTTGTGTTAATATGGATATGCTTATGAATGTAATTTTCAGTGTTTCAAGGAAGTTAAGCTAAAATCATTAAAATCTCAATGTGTGGAGTTGGGTTGACTCTGCTTGGTGTAAATTGTTGAGTTGCTGACACATATTTCTGATGCACGTGGCTCCTAGTCATCCGTTGTTTGAACTTATGGGGTAAATAAAACTGGAAGGTGGTTGCTGTGCTACTATATCAAACTTCAGAGCAGACTGCAGGGTAGAGCCCTCTCCTTAGTTAATAACTAACACCCCCTTAGATTGCTGTATTCTTTAATATACAAGAAAATGTTTAATAGGTTTTCTCTATGTAGAATATAAAAGTAGTCTTTATTATGCTCAGTTTATTTTTTTTTTCTTTCCTGCTTTCTGTAGACTGAACTGCTCTTACTTAATCATTTTGGAGTTCTCTGTTGCAGGGCTAAGTGTTAGGGAGCCAATAGTACAGTGAATCCTGTTACTGTTTCAACAAGTTACATTAGAGTTCATACAAGCTCATCAATGATAAAGTATATGAGGTAGAAGAATAAAACAAGTTGGTAATGACTGACATATAAAACAAAGAACCAAAAAAATATTAAGGGAATAAGAATTCAATGCACTGAAGTCTTTTTATTGAGAAGGAAGAAGCAATTGTGATTTGATAGTTCACTCCCTTGGTGTCAGACTCAAGATGAAAGAGTCTGTGGATTTGAATGTCTGGTTTGCCTTCTGAACCGAAGGAGAAATTTGGAAATAGATTTTGTATGTTAAGTCTTGTCTTGAATACATTGAGATTTGTTCTGTAGCTGGACAAATGTAGCTTTATATTTTAATACATTTACAATACAAATACATTTCAATACCAGTAATGCATTGTGGAAGTCACAATGGCTTAAAATTGTGTGCTTCATGTACCTTTACTGAAACAAAACTGTATAGTATAGTAATGACAACAAAGTGGAGTTAATTGAGGAAGAAGATTGTGGAAGTTCTGTTGATTGTCTTTTGTTTTTCTTGTATCTTCTGTTTTGGACTTGCAGGTGTTGTGGTCCTGTAAAAGGTTTATTGTTTACTGATGCTGTATTAGAATCACAAAGTAAGTAGTTTTGATTAGGTAGAAGTATTTTTGCGATTAGGGGGAGGTATTGTTCATTCTTGTGAACTTGAATCTTTAACCAAAACTGGTCAGACTTTGGGCTTATAATAATCAAAATTTTTATTTTTGGTGGTGTAAACAGTAGCAGACGAGCTGTTGAAGGAGAAGTCAGTAAATTTACTGATTTCCAACTCTTGTTCTTTTTCAGATTGTCCTTTGAATATTAATCAACATTTACCTCATTATTTCAAAGTTTGTTGGTAGTTTGGGTAAATGATGGCTCAGCTCCAGCAAGGAGGTCCAGATGAAAAAGAGAAGACCACTGCATTAAAGGGTATGAGTATTTTCTGCCTTTTTTTTTTAGACCACTGCATTAAAGGGTATGAGTATTTTCTGCCTTTTTTTTAAACATATATTGACATTTCAAGAATTATTGTTTAGGAAAGGAAAATAATATTATATAGTTATGAGTTAGAGCTTGGGAATTACATTACTAGAAGAGACTGTTAATCCACCTGTGCTAATGCTTATTGTCTAATGCTGTGTCCATTTATCAGTATTTTCATAAGATGGTATAAAACATAATGATATATGTTAAGGAGTAACAGAATAAGCTATTAATTGCTTTTTAAAATTTTCATATCTATCCTTTTAGAAAGTTGACTGGCTTTTGTGTTCTTAAGTTTTCAGAAGTTTTGATTTAATTTGTGTCATGCTTTTCTTTTATAGTTACACAACCATATTACACCTTTTAAAAATCTCTTGGACTAGAATGCTAAAAGGGAAGAGCCTTTCAAGACATTGATATCTATATTGGTTTTATAAAGTTCCCTTTGTATGTTTTGAAAAATAAACATATCTAAATGACTTAGGGGTAAAAATAATTTACGTAAATGGCATGTTTTAGATAGTGGCTTTCAGCTTTGGAAGTACATGATGTTGGTTAGACCTACAAGTGAGCTAACCAAACGCTGATTTAAAGTGCTTGCATTCACAGTTGTGTTCTAAATTTTCTTTCAAAGGAGAAAAAATAACATAGCTGGCCACTCGACTGTACATCCTGGATTTCTATCAAAGCACTATTAGAAAACAGTGTTCCCTTGTGATGATAGATGGTGTTTCTTCAGTTGCAACTGAGTTTTTGTGAAGTATTTGGTAAAAACCTGTGTAGTGCTTTTATCAAACTTAGTGCCAATTCTGTCCAGTTAGTATCTTTTGAGGAAACTATAGTTCAGGTTTGGAAGTAAAACTCCCATTTTTTACATGGCAATAATTAAATTATCCTTATAGATAATGATGTGATAAAGGAAAAACCCATAATGTGAACCCAAACCTGAGATGCAACAATTTTACATTTAGCTATAGAATGTCTCCTGGAGATCACTCAGTTTTCAGCTCTGTTGAACTATCTCAAATTGAGTTGGAAAGTCCAAGACCTTAGGTGAGAATGGTAGATCAGATTTGGAAAGAATCGCAAAGTTGTAAGACACTTTAGATAATTTTAATTTTAAAAGTTGCACAAGAAGAAAGTGTGTCAGTGGTTTCAGCTCAGGACAGGTGTAGTTTTCCTTAGTGACTGATGAAAGCTGTAAATCATGACAAGCTCTACATATTGTGAATAAGAATACTTCATATATTATTGTCCTTGATATTCAGGAGATTGATATTTTTTTGTTGTCTATTAAGTGACACTTCTGTGTAAATACATCTCAAAATAGATCATGGTAAGATGGTATGGAAACTCAAGTGAAAATAAATTCTAGGGATGCAATGTGACTGGAGTCTCTCCACCAAGGAGGGAAAGATGTGCTAAAGACTGTTGCTGCCTTGATTTTGTCAAAGCACAATGGAAGAAAGGACACATTTTTTTATATCTTGTTGTGGGAGCCTTCTTTGACAAAATTATTTTCTTTTTCCATATCATTTGGTTGGGAACCAAAGGAGCTTCCGCAGAGCTATCAAAGGACAGTGCACAAGAACAAACACATAATTTCTTGCATGAATTTAATTTCATGGGACTTGCTGTTAAACAGATGTGATGTAAAATGAGCTGTGGCTGAGAAAGACAGATTTAGAATCATCCAATCAGTATCTGGTGTTATATCGACATTTAGATACTACAGAGATACTCAGAAGCCATAGTACTTGTTGGAAAGATGTTGAATTTCAGCAACCATACCAGATGGCTTTTGATCCTCCAGCTTTGCCTAGTGGAATTATTCAGAAGGAAGTGTTGGTGACAATAAATAAGAGTTGGCTGGAATAAATGTAAAGTGAACTTGAAGAGTTGTAGAAGCGCAGGTCAAGGGACTTTAAAGAATGTTGAAGATAATTTTCAGTACATTTAAACAGTAGAAATTTCAAAATGTTGAATGTGTCAGTCCTAAGGTTAGGTAATGTGGGTAGCCTACTGGCAATAACACCAAGCAAAAATAGTAGTACAAAATATAAAAATAATTGTTTTAAGTAATACAAAGATGGAAACATAATTAATGCCAAATAAAACTTACAGAAAATTAGTCTTTTCAAACTGTTTTTTTTTTTTGAGCTACAGCATTGGATAGTAATAAAGGTAAACATTCATATACTTAGAACACTTACTATATTTCCTTGGTAACCCTCAGTATCTTGATTGATGAAATAATAATAGTTCAAAGTCAGTTTAGCACTCCTGGACAGAATGTTTGTGTGGTCTTCAATTTCATATAATGAAGAAATAAGAAAATTTATTTTGGTTGAATTGTTTCTTGATTTTTTTAAAATTAATAATCAGAAAATATGTTTGAAGCATAGCACTGCATTGTGTGGGTGATATGCAATGAGGAGAGGAGAGATCATTGTACACTTTCACCTCTGTATGCAGTAATTGTTTGGTCGTTACATACAGATGTAAAGATGTCCCCGTAAGTTTGCCTCTGATTAGATGTGAATCATTAAATCTAGGGTAAAGAATGTAGATGATGCTAATTCTAGTGTACTTGCATTAGTGACTGTATGTAGGCTGTACCAGGCCACACAGTCCTGATCTGAAAAGGATGTGTATGCCATGGATTACTATGAAGTGGATGGGAGTTTCTCTACCTTGAGAGCTATTAAAGGGGTTGGTTGAGAGAAAGATTCAGGTCTAACAGTCTGTGTATCAAAGGAGGGGCTGAGGATTGGTGTGGCCACACAGGTGGTAAATGCTACTGAGATGATGTGCTCAGATAATCTGAACTCCTCAAGAAGGCAGTCAAGATGCTATCAATTATTTGAAACTGAAGCTAGAGAACTTTATGTTAAAACCATGATGCATACCTGAGATACTTATTTTCTAACACTGAGGTAATGAATCATTGAAACAAATCGCTATGTCTTTGGTGACTTCCCTTTCTCTGGACATTTTTAGATTAACACAGAGATAAATATGTAGGTAAATAAATGAGTATGTGTACAGGCAGTGAAGTCCAGATGTTGAACCTTGAATAGGATTTCCCATAACAGTGTCCTGTGTTTAGTAATATTGGAATATTCTTCTGCCTGTAAGATATACAAATACCAGCAAACACATTTTTTTAGTGTTACAAAGGAAATAAAAGACACAGCATGCATTATGTATTGTTTTCTTTTCCTTTTTTAGATTTATTGTCTAGAATAGACTTGGATGAACTAATGAAAAAAGATGAGCCACCACTTGAATTTCCTGATACTTTGGAAGGATTTGAGTACATTTTTAATGAAAGTAAGTCACATGTACTTTGTAAAGACTATACGTAGAATAATGTTGAGCAGTTATCAGAAGTTGAATTGTACCTTATAAGTCCCTATTAAAATTTCATACTTTCCTGTTGGGATTAAAATTTTAAACTTTAGTGCTGATAGACTTGTAAATCTAAGACATATTTTTTATTTCATACAATTATCACAAAAATCCCTCATTTCATACAAGGTTGTGGAGTTGTACTGGGGCTACTTTATGACTTCCTGTTTTCTGTTACAAAAGTGTTGATGCAAAAATTCTGAAAGTAATTTCTGTAGCATTTAAAAATCAGAATTAAAGACTGGTGTCTTTAAGGAATGTTTTATTTCCTGATTGATTTTTATGGCTACAGAAGAAATTGTTTTCAGATAATAATTTGTCTCAACTATTCCATTAATACCAATAGGAAAACACCTATGTATGTTGATAGAAGAATAAGCAATGTGATAGACTGTCTCTTCTTGTGTGGAACATAATTTTGCATTGCAGCCAAGTGTGTGACGGCTGCAAGCAAGTACTTCCAGCTAGCTCAGTCTCTGTGTTAAATGACTGTGTATTTATAATTTCCAGTGCATGCATTTTAAAATCCAGGTGAGAAATGAGCCTCTGAGCTAAAGTAATACCACACGGCAGGAAGTGACTCTTTCAAGATTGTTTAAAACCTGTAGCACAAATGGGAATGTTTACAATTTTACTTCTTTGCAGTACCTGCTGTGGGAACAGAGGAACTTTAGTTTCTAAATCTGCCTGTTTTAAATCTTCCACTTTTAAAGGAAAAAAAAAGAGCTTTCCTTTAAATGATAGTCATTTATGCAACACTTAGCTTTTTAATACCCTGTTGGCTTTCACAGGTAGGTACTTAGAGACTAAAAGTGTCATGAAAGTGATGCTCTTTCTTTGATGGAAGGAGTTCAGCTCTGTCACTTTTCAGCTCCTTATTTTTAGATCTGCACAGTGTCTGCTGTCTTCGTTACTGACTTCAGAGTTAATGGTTCATATGTGGCTGATAAAAAGGGCTGAAATTTGAATTTTGGGGAATGAATTATGTTACTGATTATTCCATTACTAAACCTCACAGCCTGAGTGATTTCCATAGAATGGAGGAAAGCCTATTAGATATGCTAAAGGTCAGCAAAGCAAAAAAGTCACCATTTTGCTTTTGTACATTCAATTCAAATGTTCAGTCGTGTATTTTTATATCCTAATCATGCTTCTTTTTGTGGTGGAAAAGTACAGAAGTTTTTTGTCAGATTATTTAAATCTGGATAAGGCAGGGGTTCCAGAAAGTCAGAGGAAAAATATAGCAGATATTTGTTACTTGTGGCGAGAACCAGCTCATGTACTGTTGAATGGCATATTTGAAGAGTATGTATCTGAGAAGTAGCAGCTGAAAGTAAAGTTATTATGAAAAATGTGAGAAGAAGGATGTATGAACCCAACACAGGGATAGGAAACTGTGGAGAAATATTTCCATCGTATCTAGTACATGAGGTAAGGCAGGTCTGGAAAAAAGTTAAATCAGCAGATAAGCATAACTTACCTTACCTTATCACAATAACTATTATAGACATCAGATCTTAAATATTTTATTTAAAGCATCAGGAATCAAAGTTTAAAAGTTCTGTAAATACATGAACCAAGCAATTTTTTTCTATTCAAGAGGAAACGTTATGGAGAAACCTTTGTTTCATCATGCAAATGTTTCAGCATTCCAAGTTTACCTGCATGTATCACTGTTTTTAATGTTTCACTGATATACTGCAGTTTTCTAATGCTCTGAGATCATAACTTGTGTTCTGTCTGATAGGCTGAAACACTGTTATCTTTGTAACAGTTCTGTAATGGTTTGCCCCTTTACCCCCCATTTTCTCCCAATGGTTCCACCCTGAGCTCTCCTGCCCTTCCTCCAATGCAACCCCTCCCTGGTGCCTTGTCCATCACACAGCTCCTAATCCCACCCCCCCAAAATCTTCCACCTTGGGCATCGAGTGAGTGGACGAGGGCCAGGGGACCCTCCCTTAACCTTCCTCCACTGGCCTGTGTTTCTGTCTGTCCTCCTGCCTTCCACTCCCCCGAATTCCCCCATTGGGCAGTGGGCATCCCTCCCCCTTGTCTCTCCAGTACTTAAGGTGATTACGAAAGCCACGTGGCCACTTTCGGCTGCAGGAACATGGAACTCAGAGCTCCCCGGAGCTTACAATAAACCTGAGACTTTTCCCAGCCGTGAGTCGACTCCCTCATTACCTTCTCGGACGCCGCCTCTCCTCCATACAAAGACAGCAAAGCGCTCTGTCTTAGCCGCTCCCCAAATCTTCCACGAGAGACAGGGGAGTGCCCCCCACTGCTGGCCGTGCCTCTGCCGGGCAGGCGGAGCCACGGGGCTTCAGAGTGAGCACAGCGGCATTTGTTCTTGTAGTTGGCTTCCTACTCGTTGCCATTTTATTATTATCATTGTTTTAACACAGTCCATGTCTTCACAGGTGGTTGGATTTACTGTTAACTTTGGCTATAAACAAGGCCAACTACAGGATGATACAATGAGAGCAAAAGTAGCATGTGGTTTTTCTCTGAACAAGCATTCTGCTTTATTCTACTGTTGTAATCTCAGTGTACCCTAAATCTAGGAGGTCTTATTTGATTTGATCTTGGAGTTAAGATATTTTCCCTAACTGTGGACATGGTTCTTTTCAGAATAGCTTAGAAAGTTGTTAGGCTTGAAGATAAATCTTTCTCTTACTTCTAGGTTCCAGCCTCTTTTGTATTTGCATTTCTTAACAATGCAGTTCGTTTTGAAGCAGAGGATTTGTAGCTACAACTCAATCACCTGCAGATCAAATATTAACCACTAATGTTTACATTTCACTGTTAATTCATAGCAGTTGAGACATAAATATGTCTTGTGAACCACTTTGGCATTTGATATCTGTGTGCAATTTCACTGTCGTAATTTCTGTTTGGTTAATCTAGCAGTATATACCATAAAATGGGAATGCAATTTTTTATGCTACAGTTGTTTTCTGTTAAAATGCCTATAACCAAAAATGAGGATGAATTCATAATAGCTTGATTTTTAGATGTAGACTTCTTTCAAAATTTTCAGCCATTGAGTGTATCTTACTTTTAATGAAGTATATTAACTGTAATGATTTTGTTTATTTTACAGAAGGGCAATTAAGACACATTAAAACTGGGGAGCCATTTGTTTTTAATTATCGTGAAGATTTGCATAGATGGAATCAAAAGCGCTATGAAGCTCTTGGAGAGGTACATAATCTGTGTGTGTACATACCTCTATATATATCTGTGTGTGTATATATATAGGTATGTATGTGTATATATATGTGTGTGTGTTCATGTGCTATGGGTTTTGTTCTGTTTCTCTGTAGAAGTGGTATTTTTATATACATCAATAAAGTTTTACTGAGGTTCCAATCATTTAATAGAAGGTATTTCAGGATTTACTGCATATTAATGCTCTAACAGTAATTTCTATTGTTTGCTATATAGCTTAAGTTGTGATTTTGATTAGTGTTTGACTTTAGTATATATTCATATTAGAATATCATCTACCTATGTACGTTAGAATATTAAACAGTGCAGTATTTTCTTTAACCTTAGTCACCTCATGGATTACAAAGCTGTGACAATTTTCTTTTTGGCTGAAGATAAATGCATTGGTTGATTTTCTCATGTTATCAGGAGATACCAGAAACCACTAAATAAAACAGAAATCTAAAGATGAATCAGTTAATTATCTGTTGGTGTATTGCATATTTGGATGCTGCTGGTACTTCCTAGGCAGTTCAGCCCCCCATAGCTACCTGCTCACTCCTCACTGTGGGATAGGGGAGAGAATCAGAAGGGTAAAAGTGAAAAATTCACAGGCTGAGTTACAGTTTAATAAGTATAGTAAAAGCTGTGCACACAATAAGAAATCACTTCACTTCTTTGCATCAACAGGCAGATGTATAGCCATCTGCAGGAAAGCAGGGCTTGTTTGTGCATAATGGTACCTTAGGAAGACAAGTGCCTTGTCTTCCTAAGAGAGAAGTCCTGTCCTAAGAGAAGTGGAGTGGGTTTGGGTTGGAAGGGACCTTAAATGTCATCTATTTCCAACCCCCTGCCATACGCAGGGACACCTTCTACTACATGACGTTACTTGAAGCCCTGACCTTGCAGGCTGACAGGGATGGGGCATCCCCAGCTTCTCTGGGCAAAGTCTTACAGTGCCTTACCACCCTCACAGTCAGGAATTTCTTCCTCACATCTAAACTAAAACTACCCGCTTTTGCTAGGTTTGAAGCTATAGCCCTTTGTCCTATAACTCCGTGTTCTTGTCAATAGACTCTCTCCAGCTCTCTTGTAGCTCCTTTACTGGAAGCTGCTATAATGTCTCCCTGGAGATGTCTGTTCTCTGGGTTGAACAACCCAAACACACTCAGCCTGCGTTCATAGGAGAGGTGCTTCAGCCCTCTGGGGCTGCTCTGTGCTTGCTTGCTCAGCCACTGTTTCATTTGTGTGTCAGCCTGGGCTCTCTGCTGGAGCTGCCCAGCTGTTTGTCCTGCCAGAGCTTTGTTACCTGGGATTGCTGAAGCTTGCTTTTTACCATCTCCTCCTCATTCCTGCCAAGAACTGTGGCAGGGAGTAGAAAGTGAGTGGGGCTACTGCAGGTGCTTCTCACATCTTTTCACTTTGTATACTTTTCCAAAAAAAGGGATAGTGCTGTGTGTAGACTCCAAATGTTGCTGTGTCTAAGTCACTTGATAATCATTTCTTCTGAGAGGAAATACTATTTCATGGCCCATGTGAATGGATGTTTGTGTGTATCTACATTGTTCAAATACTCCCATTTTCCAAATAAGTGAGTTGGACAAGACATGACTCTAAAGATCAGTATGGGCTTCCTGTGCCACCACACTTTCCTATGCATATTTGGAAATACATGGCAAATTTCACCTTCTGTGCATCTGAAAAGTGTGTGAAAATAGCTTCAACCCACAGTAGTATGAACAACTTTTTGTGATTTTTTGGTGTACTTGTTCTGAGATTGGGGATCTTATATCTGTGATCTGTGTTGTCCATTTTGCCTTAGATATAGTCATTATCCATGTTCCAGATTGAATGCTCTTTGAAAATTCATTTTGTTTATATTTGTAGGTAAAGGGCAAGGAAGGCTGAAGGTCAGGTATCTGACAGAATTGTTCTAAGTTGTCTGTTTTGTAATTTTAGAGAAAAACAACTCATCTGTGTTTCAGTCTTTTTCTACTAGGTGCTTGGTACCACATAGTTGTTCCAACAAGCCACAAATTTATAAAAGTTCCATTGTCTGGTTTTGATGTAATTATTTGGGAACACAGGAGGTGCTGATCCTTGGCATTTATTCACATAACTAAAATTTCATTTTGTGCCATAAATTAGTGGGCCACTGATGCAAACATTGAATAGTACTGGAGTGGTGTATCATCCTCTGATAAGCTGTTTTATAGTCTAAGGTGAAGATGTGTTTAGCAAACTGCAGTAGCTTAAGAAGCAGCCACTCAAATGATTTGTAAAGTGATGTAGTAAAATCTGACCTTAGGCCTTTGCTTTGAAACGTCATCCTTTGGTTGTAGGCGTTCTTTATTGTGCATTTAGAGCTCAGTTATGTAGCTCGTCATCCAGTGAGATGATGAAGTAGCTACATTTATATCACTGAACAAAATTGTTTTATGCATTCAGTGTTTCCATTGTTAGCTGAGTCATTGCATGCTGATTTTCTACTTTTTCAAGGATGTGTACATCCTGCACAAGACAACATTTTTTACTATGCATATACATATATATGTATTAATATATGTTGTGGGGTGTTTTTAATATGTTTTATTAATTTTTTAAGAAGTGAGTGTACTCCCTGGCCTTCTAGAACCAGCATCATTGTCTCTTTTCTGGAACATTAATAAATTTCAATTTGGTAATCCATGAGATTTTTTTTCTGATAAAAGTCATGAATATACTGTCTGTAATGTTCTGCTATTTTTCTGATTATGTGGAAATAGATTCTTCAAAAATCAAAATGGTTTGCCTGCATCTCCTGTCCTTACATCTTTTTATTCTTCATTCACTGATCAGTTATTTCAGGCACACAGGTTTTTTTCTTTAGGCTTTTGATATGTGTTGTTAATAGACAGTTTAGTTAACTGTTAATAATTTTGTGATTCTGGTTCAGTCATTGCTATTGTGGCATTGAATTTTGTAGAGAGCCTCTCCATTTCCTTTTTAAAAAATTAAAATGGCAGCAGAAGTGCATAGAATATAGGGTTGCAGCTGCTTTGAACTGATGATTAATCTATGTGGCAAGTTTGCAGTATGATTGAGAAAAATTTTGTGACAACAGTTTAGTTGATGCAGGCTTTTGTTGACTTTCTCCTTCCATACTTATGTGGTATCCAGAGTATCCCTAGCATCAGAAGGTAGATATTGTCTGTTGCTTTGATTGTATCTTACAGCCTAAAGGCAGTTATAATTTGTTGATTACTTGGAGGCCATTGAACACTGGCATTAATATTTTTGAGAGTGCCTTCAGTGATGAAGAGACTTGTACCTGTACTGACAGTTTACTTCTCTACCAATGTCTTGCAAAATTCATAGAGGATTTTTAAATATATAGATTATAATGTGGACCATGACGTAAATGTCTCTGCTGTGATCTTATTCAAGTTAATTCCATGTCTTGTAATTGCAGCCTATCTGACCTGCAAAAATCTTTAGGCAGGTAGCAAAAGCATTGAGATGTTTTGTGGGTTTTTTTTTTTTTTTTGCAGTCACCATAGTATAATATTTTGTATGTATGTAGAACAGATTTGTAAAACAAAGACATAGAACACTTAAATCAGAAATTCCTGGTGTCATGTATGATAAGATACAGTTAATTTTATGTCATCAGAGAAGTCTTATTCCACTAAATAAACTGCTTTAAAGTATGTTCACAAGTGTTAGATCCAGTTCATCACAAAGTAGATTGCCATCAGGGTTAATATTTGAGTAGTGTGTGTGGGATAAGTATGTAAAATTATGACCTTGACAACCCATAATTCAGATGGCTAAGTAGTAAAGTTGGATTTTTTTCCAGATCTCCTTTAAGTTAAAAGAACAGTTTGGTCTCAACATGATTTAAAAAATAAGCGTTCACCTGCTGCTAATTTCCTCCTTGGTTGCAAAGATCATTATTTGTTTTGATGACTGAGAGGCTATTTACATAGCACAAATGAAAGCATAGAGCAGCAGAAGAGGGCATGTAAGTTAATGAAGAAGGAAGCATTAAGTAGTCTGCATTTGAAAGGGTAGCTTCTTGCATGAATAACCCAAAATCTGATGATAGGCTGCACATGCACCTGATAGTACTTAAGGTCCAATCTTGCAGCCAAAGCTCATGTGAATAAACTCAATAGGTCTGATCTTGTGAATAAGGGCTGCAGGATCAAGTTTCAAATAAAATATGCAGATTATTAGTAGAAATCCTTACACTCTTAGTTTGTTTCCTTGCAGTTTATCATTGAACATTCCAGATTTTCTCTGGCTAGCAACACTTCAATATAATATAAAGTACATGCTGCACACTATGGATCAAGCAAAATTGTTTATGTACCTTGGCTTCTTAAAATGTATTTGCTGTTGGTTATTTAGTGTTTGGTAAAATTCTTACTGAGTCAATGAAATAAATTTATAGTGATCTCACATATTGTTGGATTCATGAACATTTGCCTTTATGGAATGCCTGCTTGACATGGGCTATTGAAGAGGTTTTTCTGTTCAGAGATGAAATGCCAAATACTTAACAGGTGTCTGTGGAGCATGTGTGAATTGAATTTTTTCAGTGTCTTGTGTTACAGCCAAGTAAGGGTGAACTTCCATGGAGGTAGCAAAAAGGCTCACTAAAACTCCTGTTTCAGAGGGAGAGTGAAAGCATCTAATTCAAATATCTCCCCTGCCCTTATTTTTGAAAGTGGTTAATTTCTGTTTTGTGTGACCTTCTTTGATAGTGTTATTTCTCTGCAAGTTATGCCCCATTTTGGTGGTTTAGGAGTGGTACTCTCCAGTTCAGTGCTTCCACTGAGGCATTTCAAACCGTGTGCTCCTTCCTTCCTTCCTTCCTTCCCCCTACCTCCCTTCCCCTGTGATAGGATGGAGAGAATTGGGGGCAAAAAATGTAAGCATCATGGATTGACATAAGAACAATTTGCTGGAAACAGTAATGAGATAAGAAAACTAGCAGAAACAGCAAAAATATTAGTAGCAAGAGTGTACAAAAACAAGAAAGTGATTTCCATGCAAAAGGCTCACCATGGAGGTTTGATCCATGCAGCCAGGCTCCCTTGTTCCAGAAGTGAACCCTTCCTTGTTTGTGGAAAATAACAGGGAGAATAACCTGCGGGTCCTAGCAATGCCCCTGCTCTGGCTGCTGTGGAAATGATCCCTGACTTGGCCAGAATCAGGACCCCCATCTACTAATGAACATTGCAAAAGCCTTTTTGCTTTAGCGAAATTTTACAGCAGAGTCAATGTCACAAAAAATATTTAGAATTGCACCTCTCCTTGAGGTACACATCATGTTTCCCCATCCATTTCTATTACCCATGAAATGCACTCGGGTCCTTCAACAAAAACAATCCCACTGATGGGTTTGCCTGCCTTTGTTGGAAGCCGACTAATCCATACTGTCTCCCCTAACAGATTCCTCATATGCACAATGGTAACTCCGTCCCTTCCATGGTATGGGGGGGGTTTTGATTGGCCAGGGCCAACTAGACTAGAGCCTGTAGTGTTAAATAACCAGGTAGTCTTCAAATAAATGTAGATGCCAGTGTTTGAAGTTCCCACCACCCATTGCTTTCAATGTGGTTTTAACAGTCCATTGTATCATTCAATTTTCCCAGAGGCTGGTGCATGACAGGGAGTATGATACCCACTCAATACCGTGCTCTCTGGCCATGAGATCTATGAGGGTATTTTTGAAATCAGTCCCATTGTACTGATGCCTTTTCCTGGTCTTAAAAAATTGAGAGCCAGACACAGTTAAGGGATAAGGGGTTTTTACCTCGGTACTTTAATAAGAATGCTATGGTGCACCATTTCATCAAGGTGGGATGTGCCGCAAAGCACACACACAATAGATCACATATACAGTTTATAGACCTTACAAATTAGCATATCTAACAAAGATGCCCCCATGGGAGGCCTGGAAGAATGGCATGATATTCCTTCATTCTAGGAATTCTCCCTGGATAGGCTAAATTTATAGTTTACAGGATATGTTCTAGAGAAGACCTTGGTTTCCCAAGATAGCATAGGGTTTTCCAGCCTCCTGCTGTGAGGCCTCTAGGATGTTTGGCCTCCTGGCCTAACAAAATACTAGGGCTATGCTAAGTTATCGTACTGTAAGTATGATACTATAAGTATCATTGTAAGTATGCATGCTAAGAATACTGTGGATACATAACAGTTATATAAAAGAAAAGGCAAAAAATAATCTTGACATCTGTACAACTAATTTTTTCTGGGGTGCCATGTTGTCACAGTACTTGCTTTTTGAGGCCCAAGCTGGTGTTCCAGTAAGTAGTGGGAGGCACAAGGTACTCTCCAACCATCCAGTGTCTCTTTACACCGCTGTCGGCACTCAGGGCCTGCCATTGTGGGTTAGTGTGAGGGTGATGTAATTAACCTGCCTAATCTTCTGCTATTTGTATTTCGACCATCATCCACCACACCACAGGGGCTGTTCCTGCTTGGCCTACTTGATCACAGTGCATGTTTCACAGTTATGGATCACTTGGGAAATAGTGTCCATCATTAAATCCACCCCATAGTTAGGCCACGAGCCCATCTGTATTGTTACATCTCTTCCCTGATGGCCTGAGGCATTGTGGGCCCACCAACCAGAAATAATTCACCCTTATGCTGCCAGTCCAGATCCACCTGAGACAGTTTAATCTTGGCAGCCCAATCCACCTGTCCAGTCTTGAAATGCTTTTCAGTAGCCTGACTCCTGCATGCATGAAATACAGCCAGCTTCTCTACTTGGGTAGTGATGTCTTGCCACAATTCTTCACCCAGATGAGTTTACCTCTGTCCTGCCAGTTGGTCTTTTTCCATTGGTCCAGCCACCCCTGCAGTGCATATACTGTCATCCACAAGTCAGTGTAGAGGTAGGATGCTGGCCATTTCTCTCATTCAGTGATATCTAAAGTCAGCTGGATTGTTGTCACATGGCATCCCCGAAGGGGTAATAGTTAGTATTGACTCTATGATTTTTAGAAGGTTGATCAATCACTTTATTATACTATACTTATTAAGAAGCCCATCACCCTTACAGACAGTCACGATACAGGTGGACCCAATTGGTCCTTGAATCCAAACACCATCACCACTGGCCAATTAAGAAATCACCCTTTGGTAAACAAATCTCCGTAACACATTCTACATGTTCACAACAGCAGGTGCAGCAAGTGAAGACAAGAATTGTTTCTCATTTTTTTTCTCTGATCTTCTCACAGCCTTTCCCAAGACAGTGCCGGGCTGGGAAAGTTGTGCTTTGCTCTTTGTGGCCAGAGACCTGCTACTTCACTGGGTGGCTTTCAGCTCTGGGACCTGACTTGATGCACCTTGTCCCTCCAGAGTTTCTGTGACTCACCATATAGAACCCTGTACAGCTGCTTTCTGTTTTCAATGTAGTCCAGCCATACAGCAGGAACTATCAGTGAAGAGATCCTATTTCTTTTCATTTTCTGGTAGCTGATTATATGATGGGGCCTCATCAGCATGTGTAACTTCCTCCTCTTCTTCTGATGATAATCCACATTTTTTGCCTTCAGGCTGAGTCATGATGAATTCCAAGATCCCTGGGCAGCTGGCATTTACTGTTTAAGCTTTCTGTGTGATCAGAGTTATCCAATTATTCCGCATAGTATCGGTGGCATGATGTGTGGAAGGGACTTTTCCTTTGAGCATCTTGCCCAGCACTGGCAGGCAGAGTGCCAGGAGGAGCTGTGCTTTGATGCCCATCACTTTGGAAGCAGCTCAGGCCCCTTCATAAGCTGCCAGGATCTTTTTCAGTTGGGATGTAGTGGGCCTCGGATCCTTTGTATCCCCAGCTCTAGAATCCCAGGGTTCATCCTCTAGTCTCCTCAGGTACTTTTCCAGTGATTCCAGGAAGGACCATTCTCCCTTACTGTAGCGTAGACCACATTTTTCACATGCTCTCCTCTTCTAACTGGCTCCAGGGCTGCTGCATGAAAAATCTCCTGTTTGATTTGTTCAAAAGCTTGTCATTCAGGACACCACTTAAAATCATCCTTCCTCCAGGTCATATGCTAGAGAGGACTCACAATCTGACTGTAATATGCAATACGCATCCTCCAAAAACCCACAGCATCTAAGAAAGCCCGTGTTTCCTTCTTCATGGTTGGCAGAGACATAGCTGCTACTTGTTAGACCATGTCCATTGAAATCCATTGGTGTCCATCTTGCCATTTTACTCCTAGAAAAGGAATTTCCTGGACAGGTCCCTTGACCTTACTTTTCTTCACAGCAAAAGCAGCCTTCAGAAGGATTTGGATTGTGTTCTCCCCTTTCTCAGAAATTTTCTCTGCTGTGTTCCCCAGCAATGTGATGATGTCATCAATAGAGCCTCACCCTTTTCCAGTACAGTCTGGGTCAGACCAAGACAAATAGTGGGCCTGGGTTTCCACCCCTTGCACATCCAGTTCCAGGTGTATTTAGTGCCCTTCTAGATGACAGCAAGCTGTGGCCTGCACTCATGGCTAAACACATGGAGAAGAGCACATTTGCAAAGTCAGTGATGGCACCACTCTGCTGCCTTGGACTCCAGTTCATACTGAAGTTCCAGCACACCTGGCACAGCAGTGCTCAGTGGTGGTGTGACTTCCTTCAGGCCCTGATAGTCCACTGTCATTCTCCACTGCACTTACACACTGACCATAAAGGACTACTAAAGGGTGAGTGAGTCTTGCTGGCCACTCCCTGGTTCTCTAGAACCCACCTCATGGCTGCGGGTCACAGAGTCCTGGCTGGTGTGGTGTTATTGATGGTGCACTGCTTTGGTAGTGATTAGTGCCCATTGTTTTTCAACCCTCAGCAGTCCCACAGCAGAAGGGTCCTCTGAGAGACCAGGCAGGGTATTCAGCTGTCTAACTTCCTCTGTCTCCACAGCAGTTCTTCCAAAAACCCAACAATGGCCTTTTGGGGTCCTTGAAATACCCTTTATTACAGCCTGCCCTGAAGGTGAGGGTAATGCAGGTTCTTGGTAATAGGCCCCTTGGAACAGATTTGAGTGTAATGAGAGAGTCATCAGTGTTTGTAACTATATATAAGTAAGTTTTATTTTAGAACAGTTTTGTTGTAATGAAAGCAGATATGTAGCTGATTTAGTTATTATTGTCTTGGTTTAAGATAATTTAAGAGGGACACTCTAAAATTAAGTACCTTCTCTTGATTTAACCAATAAGGAGAAATTAATATGAGTAGATGTAAGTGAAAAAATCTAACAGTTTACTGACAAAATTTAATAGTTACAGGCAAAAAAAAAAACCAGTTGTTATTTATTTTGTTTTTGTTTTTGTTTTTTTTTTAATATAGACTAACAGAAGTAGTATCATGATTTACATGTAAAATGCTCGCTATGGAGCCAGACCTGACCCTGTGGCAGCCATGGTACCCTACCCAGAAGAGACCTCTTCTCCCTGCAGGAGAGTCCCCTCCTGCTGGCATAGCATTGATGTGAGGTGATAAAAAAAATCTGGGTCCCAGCCATGCCCCCTCTGGACTACTGCAAAAATTAACCCTGTCCTAGCCAGATCAGGACAACCATCTACTAATGAATATTGCAGAAGGTTTTATGCTTTAGCAAAATTTTCCAGTGGAGTCTATGTCACAAAAAACATTTAGAGTTGCAGTGTTTGGACAAAAATATAAAAATAGGTAGAAGAGAGAGATTAGCCAGGATCTTTAAAATATGTGAAGGTGTGATCTAATTTCTTACTATACAGAGAAAAATCTATGTGGAATAGAGAATCTTGAGTGTACCAGTTGAAGGAAGAGCCTAAATAAGCCTTTATGGACAGCAAGGGCAGTTATAAATGTAGTAGTTGAGAATCCATATGTTATAGGTTCTTTTTCATACTGGTTTGATTATTTTCAATTTTTGCTAGGTAAGTGTGAAATAGAAAGATGGCAAAGAAGACTTTAAACAAATTAGGTAAAACAACTAAAACTGGGGCATGGTACTGAATTTCTCTCTAATAGTAAGAGCTCTAAGTAACAAGTTTCTAGAAAGTTCCAGTCCTTTTACTTTTCCCATTTTTGAGTCAATGTTTTTGATAATAGAGAATGTTAGTAGAAGCAGCTGAAAAAAATTTAAATTAAATATCTGTACGGTCTTTGTAATTTTATGAAGATGTGAGCTTTTAACAGTTTGTTAATTTTCAGCATTTCTTTTTTCTGAGTGAAGTAAATGGACAGCTAGGATTCACGATTACTCAACAGTACCTATGGAAATTTAAATATGAATCTTCATTTCATGCAGTATATTCATTTGCATATGCTAAATCAGCTTTCAAAATCTGGTGTTTGTGAAGACTTTTTAGTGGCATGATTATGTCAGATGTGCTTCAGTGAACTCTTACAGTTTGCAGACAGCAATTGTCAGTACGTTGGTTCATCAGAGTAACATGACAGTTCTCGAAAGGTTCAGAGATAGTTTTATAATTATTGTTAGCATGATTCTTGAAAGAAATGATGAGCATCTCATAAACCCAGATGGGAGTTTGTTACTTTGTTGATAAATGTGTTTTACATTTTTAAATTGATAAACAGTGAAAAAGAAAAAGTGAAACAGAAAAGATACAATAAGGCAGATGGTTGTTTATAAAGCACTTGTAAGTTGCTGCATTTCAAAGAATGGTACTAATTGTTAAAAAGAAGACAAAAATTGGAATAGGGGGAGTGTTTCAATGAATTCATCATGAGCTTTTTAAAAATAAAACCTTCAGCAGCTTTAGTTCAATTAGAACCATTCTTGCCATTCTGAGTTTACATGCAAAAGTTAAGACTCTCAATTCTTAATAAACTTTTGTACCAGCCATTTTCATGTAGCTGAAATTAAAGCTACAGCTAATCTACCTGTATGTATCCGTTTCTTTCTTTTTCCTTTTTGGTGGTTTGGAAAAACCCAAATTTATTGCACAGCAGAATGAAGTTGAATTACCATTGGACTTACTGTTTCCATTTAAAAAGAATGAGCACAGTAGCAAACTCCAAAATCAAGCAGACATTTTACAGCAAGGAAATAATGGTAGCTAGTTGACTTGTCTTCTGTTCAATGAGTGGTGGAAAAAATGTTTTTTTGACAACTATGTGACCAAAATAAGTATATATTTAAGTAGTGCTTAGGCAGAACACCAGTCAAGTATGTGTGATGAACCAGGTTGGTGCACCTTTCTCTTGTGAATATTTAGGTTGAGTTTCCATTAGTGATCTTAAAAGTTTCCATGAAAGATGAAGTATTTCCCTACTTTTTCAGCATGAGTTTTTTGAAAAACAGATATGTAGATTTACTGCCTTCTTCAAGCATTTCTTCTAGAATATGTTTGTTTTCAATTGCAGAGCTACAGAAGAGCTTGTTCTCTTTCACAGGATTTTCAGCTTTTTAATGATAGACTTTTTGTGCTTTCTGTATTTTCAACAAGATACCTATGCATTTAATTTTTCTGGGAATATTTTTATTAACACTTTGCAGAGCACTGATATTGTAAGTAAAGCTGTATCAGTTGTGTCAGTCCTTAATATAAATAATTCGTTAAGATGAAAAGTTATATCAGGCTGATCAGCTAAAAATATGCAGAGTGCCTTTAAGCAGGAACATCCTAACCATTATAATAGCTGCAGGTCTATCTGCCTGCTCTAGTGGTGGAGCTTCCAGGTATAAAGGAGATCCTAGATGAAACTGTCATGGTTTGACACTGGCGCGATGCCACCGCCCCCATGAAAATGTACTTTTCTAAATAATTGCTGTGAGATGTGATCAGGAGCAGAGCAGAGCAGGCCCAAGCTTAGTAACAAAGAAAAGAACTTTATTAAACTACTACTATAAAAACTACAAACACTAAATCCTGGATGAAGACTTTCCAAAACACCCCTCCTCCTCCCACCTAATTTCCAAACAAACTCAACAGTGAGAAACCACCCAGGATCCTGATCAAGTTGCTACCCTTCAGATATTCAAATACTCAGTCTTTCAAGGGAGACAGGAGTCTCTCCTGTGACACAGACTCCCCAGGAAACACAATTGCCACCCTTGTGTTTCCATGTCACACATGGCAACCACCCGGAAAAAATCTGCCATGGTGACACTCTCCTTTCCATGTCACAGTGCTCTCACCACCATGCATGGACAGACTGCTCATAGGGCTCCTTTAAGGATGCTTTGCCGTGGACCAAAAGAGACAACAGTTCAGTTTCTCATTTTGGGACTACAGTCCCCCCCATTTTCCCCTGGGGCTGAGGGTTCAAGAACAGAGGTCTTCTTCTCCTCTTCTTCTTCCTTGAAGATAGAGGGCTTCTCCACACCTTCTCCAACTCTCCTCTGTTCTCTCTGCTCCTCTGCTGGTAATCACTGAAACAAGTCTCTTGGCTCATCAACGCACCCCCCTAAGTGCAGCTTCTGTCAGGAGAATTTGGTTCAGTCTATGGCTAACAAGAAAAGTCCAGCCACAAGTCACTCCATCATCTCCTTCCAACTCGAGAATTTCTTCTTCCATCATCTCAGATCCCAGACTGTCTCTCTTCTACTTCAAATCAAGGAGGAGTAGTATTTTACAAAGCCTTCGTTTCTCAGGAAAGGGTTAAAAGCTCAGACTCCCTGGACGGCTGATATCTCTGCCCAGCAGCCGATTCCCAAGGCCAAGGCTGGGCACCTTCCCCCCCCTCCTTCTCCTCCGCGCCGGCAAAGTTACAGGTGCCATCTGGACTCTCTATCTCTTCCCTCTGTGGGGGGGAATGACAAAGACATCTCCGCTTCTTTCCACCCCTCCGTCCACAGGAGCTGGCTCGGTTCCAGTCCTTCTACCCCTCGGCTCACCTCGACCAGGCCTCATGGCTTCTCCTCCCCCACCCAGTCCCATGGCTGGGCAGGGGAGGTCTGCACAGCACCCTGACCGGAACCAAAGAGAGCGAGCTCTTGGGAGTTCTTGCTTTTAACCCCCTGTGTTCTCAGAGGCGTATCCCTATCTTCAGTGGTCACTTCAGGTGCCAATATCCAAACTTGACCACTGATTGGTTTGACCCAACTTCCTGAAAAAAATCACTTCCATGTCAAACCCCGACAGAAACTTACTGTGTTGAAGTGCAAGAGACAACCATGGTAAATGGAGCTAGGCTTATTGTATGACTGTGAAGCTGACTTCTAGGGGAGAAAATGTGCTGGTTTTCAAGTTTTATAAGGTGGTCATATGTAATGATTCACTTAAGTTTTGTGAAGTTTGTGTGAAAACTTTAAAAGAAGCTCCACAAATCCTCTGTAGCTGTTATCTAATCATCTGGGAAGGGTACTG
This sequence comes from Anomalospiza imberbis, assembly GCF_031753505.1. Classification (NCBI taxonomy): domain Eukaryota; kingdom Metazoa; phylum Chordata; class Aves; order Passeriformes; family Viduidae; genus Anomalospiza; species Anomalospiza imberbis. Next base: position 44,268,401 of record NC_089721.1, read on the forward strand.
AATGTCAAGACTCTTACAATCAGAATGTGACATAGACCAAGAGAAGAAAGAACAGTTGTTTTAATCTCTTGCTCTGTAGTTAAATTCAAAAGAGTTAATTGCTCTAGGCAGTGTTAGCCTACTTTTATGGCACTTCAGGATAATATTTAAACTCTGTGAAAAGTTTGAGAGCTCTTCATGTCCAACTGTCTTCTTCCCATTTTTGGTACCAAACAGCTGTGCTTTCTACATGCTGTCAGGTTTTGACCTTAGCTTTAATTATGGAAAAGTAGTTTCAAGTTCTCCTGCTCTGAATGAAGTAGAAGACCATTTAAGAAGGCCTTACAACTGCATGTCTCAACACGTAGCTCTAAAACTCTATAGGGAGTTTGTAGGTTTGATCAGGACTGGTGTCCTTATGTAGCTTTCAGTATGTGTCCTTTAGAATAGTGTTTTTTAACCTGAGGCTAAGCACACAAGAGAAAGCAACTAGGAAAGCAAACCCAGGACCACTTAGCAATCCATTTCTTTACTAGAAAAATGTGTAAAGGTCTGCACACTTCAGGTTCAAAAATACAAGTCTTTAAGAAATCAGAATAAACTCATCCTTCAGTGAGAATTTGTTTAATTTAAAGTGTATCTGCTTTAAATATCAAAGCCATGCCATTTTTAGGTGTTCCTGTTGATATGGATCCTGCCACCTATTCCCAGATTCTTCTGTTATTCAGTTCAATGGGACAAACCTGTTTGTGTATGCAGATAGGGAACAAGAGGTGGGGAAGCAGTGCTGTGGAAAGGGACTTGGGGTTTTTTATTAGTACAGTGCTGCATATCAGTAAACAATGTGCTCTGGCAGCTGGGGGCATCAGGCCCATCAGTGCCAGCCAGCCAGGGGAGGGGATTGTCCTGTTCTGCTCTGCTATGCACTGGGGTTGTCTCGCCTTGAGTATTGTGTGCAGTTTTGGGCACCATAATATCAAAAAGACATTAGGCTATTAGTCCAAAGGAGGGCCATGAGGTTGGTGAAGGATCTGGATGGGAAGCCTTATGAGTAGTGGCTGAGATCACTTGATTTGTTTGGCCTGGAGGAGACTGAGGGAAGACCTTGTCATGTCCTCAATATCCTCACATGGGGATGCAGAGGGGCAAAAACTGACCTCTTCATTCTTGTGTACCAGTGACAGGACACAAGGTAACAATATGAAGCTGAGTTTAGGAAGGTTCAGGTTAAAGATAAGGAAAATTTCTTCACCCAGAGGTGATTGAACGCTGAAACAGATTCCCCAGAGAAGTGGTCATAGCACCTAGGCTGTCTGAGTTCAAGAAACATTTGGACAACGCTCAGGGACATGGTGTGAATCTTTGGGCTGTCCAGTGCAGGAACAGGAGCTGGACTCAATGATCCTCATGAATTCCTTCTAACTCAGCTTATTCTGTGATTCTATGAAAGTTTCAGTTTCAAAGTGCATATTGCCTTCCACCAACTGATTTTTCAAGACGTGTCATGATGCACTTGAAGAGGTATTTATTACCTGATAGTACATATCCCACTACTCAATTCTATTGTGTTTCACAAAAATGCACCTTAAGATGGCCGTATGCCTTGAAATCAGTTTATAGTAGTAGAAAAGGAAACAGCTGTTTTGATAACATGAGTTTATACTCACAGCTGTCAGCCAGGAGCTCTTGTTTGTCCTGAATTTTGATCTACCGTTAAGTTTACAGTGTCACATCACTTCTTTCTGAAGTGTTTTGGGAATGTCAGGGACCATTGGATGCTACTTTGCTAGGACTACATAAGGATTAAACATGAAGTAAAATGTCTCATAAATTCTTGCAGATACCAGCATAGTTCAGTGCTCTTGTTTGCAGTGGTCTAGTATGCAAAAAATACTTCCAGATGTATATGGTTGTAGGTAAATAAAATTCAAATAATTTTCACGGCAGGTAAGTTGAATTTAGCTTCTGGAAGTTACCAAGGTGCATACTGAGTTGCAAGTATATTGCTTCAGGTTTTATCAGTTCTCCATCAGTAAGCTAATTAATGAAGTATGAAGAAAATTAATGAAGTATGTAATTAATATTTCTTTCTGGAGTAAATCTTCCTTTATACACATATTGTATGACTGGGTAATTTCAAAGTAAATATGTAAGATGATATTCACTTGCCTTTCTGCAAGACAAATCTGATGTCAGTTCACAATTGGCCTAAGAATTAAAATATATTTTTTATTTTCTTCAGCTGTCTTTTAGAAAGTTATACTCATTGGTGAAATGCTCTAGTATATTTTTCTAATTTCAGTTTCTTGGGCTTACCTTTCCATCTTCACAGGAAACCGGTTGAGGATATTGTCAGATAGGCTAGAAACTAGAATTTATTTGATTGCAATATTAAATGAACTGTTTGTAATTTTTGTCATAAAAATAGGCTGTAACCCTAGAGATAATATAGGCAAAATGAACACAAATTAAGTAAATCATAAGGTGATTAGGAATGGAAAGTGAAGGTTGATGCACATTTTTGTGCCATTTATATTTTGTTCAACAGGCTACTTTCAGTAACAAAAAACATCCTTAGATCATAGCAACACATTTTTGGGATGCTTTGCAATATTTAGGAGTGCAGATGTTCTTGATCCTGCATTACACGTAGTAGTTTTAAGAATACTGTGTTGGGAAAATAAGGCACATTAGCCAGCAGCAGAAATAGCAGAAGAAGCCATAATACTCATTTCTCTACCTAGCAAAAATAAGATTGTTTGGCTGACTATTAAAAGGATCATTCAGTCGAGCAAGGGAGGATCTCCAGGCGTGGGATGTTAGTGAGGGCGTGGCACAGCAGTTCATAGGCGGTTCCTGTGAGCCGGGGTAGCACGAAGGGTGCATACACACTCTGGGCTGTGGGTTGTGTCTTTTGGTTGGTTGTGGAATGCTTTTTTTTTTCTTTTTTTTTTCAATCAGTGGTTTACAAATGGTCAAAAGCCTGCTGCTGCTGCCAGCAAAAGTGTGCTAAGTCCAAACAGAACCCCCAGGAAGGACCCGGATGTCCAGATCCCTGGCTGCAGGGAGTGTCTGAGCCTGGGGGCAGTACCAGAGGACAGTGCAAAAAGCACCTGTGTGTGGTGTGAGCTGCTGAATGATCTGCTCTGTCTGGTAGCAGGGCTTAAGCAAGAGGTGGAAATGCTAAGGCATATTAGGGAGAGCAAAAGAGAAATAGGCTGGTGGAGTTACAGCCTTGCAGCCCTGAGGAGAAGCTTGGCAGGACTCAGAGGAGCCCTGTCCCTCTTCTGCCATAAGGCAGAAGGAGGAGACCTAGCAGACAGGGGGAATAGAAATGGGTACCTACTCAGGTAGCAAAATTCCCCCCAACCCTCATCACTTTCCCAGGTGCCCCTACAGAATAGGTATGAGGCCCTGGGTCCACAGGCTCAGGCAGATGATGGTAAACAAAAAAATCTGTCTGGAGAGTCTCCCAGGTGCACTTTGTCTGTCAGATGGATCGCAACCTCAGGAAATTAAGAATAAAAGAAGGGTAGCTGTAGTAAGTGACTCCCTTCTGAGGGGAACTGAGGGCCCTGTATGTCACCCAGACTCATGCCACAGTGAAATCTGCTGCCTTCCTGGGGCCCAGGTATGGGATATCAGCAGGAGACTCCCTGAACTAATTCAGCCCTCTGATTATTACCCACTGCTGCATGTCCAGGTTGGCAGTGGTGAGGCTGACAAGAAGGGTACAAGGTCATTTCAAAGGACATAAGGGCTCTGGATTGATTGGTTGGTGGGCCAGGAGCACAGGTGTGGTTCTGCTCAGTTCCTTCAGGAGCAGGGATGAATGATAAAAGGAATAGGAAAACCCACATTATCACGGAATGGCTTAAGGGCTGGTGCCAGCAGAGAATTTTGGTTTTTCTACCATGGACAATTTTTACAACGCCAGGCCTGCTTGAGACAGATGGGCTCCATCTGTCCAACAAGGGCAAAAGGATTCTAGCTGATGAGTTGGCAGGGCTGATTGAGACTTTAAACTAGGTTTGAAGGGGGAAGGGGATGAAACCAGGCACTCTAGAGATGAGCCCAAGGGTAGTGAGCCAGAATCAGGGGTGAAATCAGCAGCACAGCTGAAGTGCATGTACACTGATGCACACAGTGGGGTAACAAACAAGGAGCTGGAAGCCATGGTACAGCAGGAAAGAGATGACATAGTCACCATCACAGAAATGTGGTGGGATAACTTGCAGGACTGGAGCACTGCAATGGATGGCTACAAGCTCTTCACAAGAGACAGGGGAGGGAGAAGAGGTGGAGGGTGGCTCTGTATGTTAGGGAGGCTCTGGACACCATGGAACTGGAGATTAATGACGATAAGATCAAGTGCCATGGGTAAGAATCAGGGAAAGGCCAACAAGGCTGACATCTTGGTGGGACTGCCCTACAGACCACCCAACCAGGATTAAGAGATGGATGGATTATTTTATAAGTAGCTGGAGGACGTTTCAAGATCGCCGGCCGTTGTTCTCATAGGAGATTTAACCTGCTAGGCATCTGCTGGAAGCTCCACACAGTGGAAAAGAGGCAGTCTAGGGGTTCTCGGAGTGTGTAGAGGAGAGCTTCTTGTTACAGCTGGTGAGCAAGCCTGCCAGGGGTGGGGCTCTGCTAGACCTGCTGTTTGCAAACAGAGAGGAATTGGTGGGAGATGTGGTGGTCACAGTTCCATTCTTGAGCACAGCAACCACAAAATTATAAAGTTTTCAATTCTTAGTGAAGTAAAGAGGGGCCTCAGCAAAATTTCTATCCTGTATTTCCAGAGGACGGATTTTGTCCTATTTATGGGATTGATTCAGAAAGTTCCCTAGGAAGCAGCCCTTAAAAACAAAGTGGTCCAAGTAGGTGGATACACTTCAAGAAATAAATCAGGGAGATTCAGGAGCAGGCCATCCCTATGTGCTAAAAGAAAAGCCAGTGGGGAAGAAGACTGGCCTGGCTGGCTGAGCAGGGAGTTTTCACAGGAACTCAGGGGAAAAAAAAAAAAAGAGTTGAAAAAGGAGTGGGCAACTCAGGAAGTATTCAAGGATGTTGTTAGGTCATGCAGAAAGAAAATTGGAGAGGCAGAAGCTCCATTAGAAGTTAATCTGATGGCTTCTGTAAAGAATTATAACAAGTGTTTTATAAATATTTTAATAAAAAAAGGACAAAGGAAAAAGCATCCATTATTTATTGAATGCTGGGGTTGAAAATAGTTACCAAAGATTAGGAAAAGGCTGGTGAATTTCACAGCTTAGTTTCAGTGTTCAACAATAAAATGGTTATCCTCAGGGCAGCCAGCCTCCTGAGCTGGTAGACAGGGACAGGGAGCAGAGTAGATGCCCTATAATCCAGGAGGAGGTAGGTGGTAACCAGCTGTGCTACATAGATGTTCACAAATCTATGGGAGGATGTGGATGCCTAAAGGTTTTTAGCATCAGCAGAAGTCCTATGAGGAGCTTCTGAAGGAGCTGGGGTTGTTTAGGCTGGAGAAAAGGGGTCCTTTTCAGTTAAAAGTAAGTAAATATTGTTTATTTTGACCCATTAGTATTCTGGAGCACAGAGGCAAAATGGTGAAGACATCTTGCTTTTCAAAGCAAGACGCTTATGCTCTAGATTTACATAAAATTAATCTTTCAGTCCACCTGTGAATATTTATCTGGCCATTTCTGCTGAGCAATGGAAGGCGGCAGAATTAGATGTTGCATGACACATCACTGTTTTTTTGTCTGTGACGACAAAAGCTGGTGTGCTTTAACTATGTTAATCTGATATGTGAGTTGGTTTTAGCATGGATTTTTAACCTTTTGAAACTGTAGCACTGCCTCACCACCTTAACAACATTTTTTCCCATAATAGTTGGAATAATCAGAACTGCTCTTTCCTTTCAGATCCCTTTACAAAACTCATCTCTACTATTAAATATAGAGATAAGATAGTTGTAGCTATATCAAGAGGATTGGGATATTGACTTGTATTCATAATCTTCATTTAAATTTGTTCCACCATTAAACTTTTAATCTTTTTTAGTTTATGGTTTTCTTTTGCAAACTTTTAATCATTATGTTTCTTGCCTCACCTTGGGTCAGGGGTCTTGCTTTCTGCTGATGTTTAATTGCTTGTTGTGCAGGTGCTTGATTGAATCATGTACGTAGTATTGATACATGTATATGCATATGTATGTATATTTTTTAAAAAACTGAGAATTTCCATAAGATGGACCTAGTAATTAAGCCATTTCTAAAGCCAAATAATTGTCAAGTGGTTTCTAAAATTAGAGATGCTTGTCTTAAAAAGAAAAAAAAAAAAGGATAGCAAAAAATAAACCAACAGGTGTCAGCAAAGACCATGTAACGAAACATTGGGTCAAATAGATCAACAGTATGTGCTGCACTCATGACAAATCCCTGTTGTCTTTCATTTAATTCTCTCAAAAGACCTTGAGATCTTAGTTGTGATCAGTCAGCTCAAAATACAGAATATCACAACTATGTATGAAGCTTGAATTGAATTGCTTTCAGTAGAAAACACAAGAAACCACATAGAGATAATGTCAGTTCCATCTTAATGAATTGTTCTTCCACACTATAATCCAAGTGAGGTCTTAGTGGATTTTTAAAATGCCATTGATTTTGTTTCTCTCTCTCTATTTTTTTTTTGCTTTTTTAGCCTGCAATGAACTGAGGCTTTAGAAGGTCTATTAAGCTTTTAGGGTCCTTTGTTCTGTCTTTGTTCTGTGATGGCGAGTTTTTGTTTGTTTGTTTTGTTTCGTGTTTGTTTGTTTTGTTTGTTTGTTTGTCCCAGTTCTTAGGTAAGTCTGTCAAAGAGCAGTATGTCAAAAAGTTCATTGCATCTCTTATTAGTACATATTGGCAGGTTTGTCACCTCAGGGTCAAAATAAAGCTTATTCATCCAAGGCTATGGCAGCCACAGTAGCAAGCCTCAGGTCAGTCCCACCACTTGAGATTTGCTGTAGGGCAGTCAGTTGGAGTTCATATTGCATTTGTTTCACTGAACATTATTGCTCTTATACTGTGAAGAGGAAAACATTGTGACTAGTCTACTGTATGTTATAGGATTGATGACATTGCTTGTAGTGTTTTATACTTGTTTATTTTTAAGATATGTTACAAAATCTCCAGCCTGTCTACTCTGATGTGAAGTTACTAGAAAATGCTAATAGTGCTGAGGAGTCTAATCTCTTATGTTGAATATAAATTATTTGAAAATAGTATCCTTTTTCTGCCCATGGAAGGGGCATAGATTCAAAAGATTGTAACTTGTTATGTCCGGTGTAAATTAATACTTAAAATAATTTCAGAGGTCTGAGGAGCTGACCGTGAATCACTTGATGAACTGTATGAAGTTCAGTCAAAGACACAACTTCACGAGAAAAGAATAAGCAAGTCTGATTTTTGTACATCTGTACATGGTTTTCTTAGGAGAACTGGTGATGTTCAGCTGTTAGACAATTTAAGTGCAGTTCTGTCACAGGATGAGAGTTGATAAATGAACCTAAGGTCACATTAATTTTGAATCTCAAAAGAAAACAAACCCTTGCATTTTTCTTCAAGTACAGGAAGTTATGGCTGAGTGATATACTGTAGAGGGTAGAGATGGTCAGGCTTCAGTGATTTCTAAACTAAAAATACCACTAAGAATTTTTATTCTACTTTTTCCCCTTTTTTTCCTCTAATGTGTGTTCATGTAGGAGATTAAACTGAGGTTAAAATACAGTTAACTCAGAATGTTATTGGAGGAATAGTAAACTACTAATGACACTAATAATGTACTAACCCCTTTTATGATAAGACTTAGGAAAATCTAAGAAGTCGATCAAGAAGGAAAATGCCAATGCAGCTGTGTTTTATTAGCTAAAGTCTACTTAATTTAAAATACACTAGCTCTGTTATTCTGAGAAATCTAGCCATTTATAAAAACATGCAACTAAAATTACTGTCACTCTATTCTCTTACTCTCTTCACTCTGATTTACTCTGAGAACTCTCTTTAAAAATTATTAAAAGCGATCTGACAGAGTGTTTAATGAGTATTTTTTTACAAGCTGGCATCTTTGGAGGAAGAAAGCCCCTATTGTTGCCAACACATCGCACTCATGATGGGAAGTAGCCATTCTTAAATTTGAGAGAGTAGTTCTGTTTCCATTCATATTTAATCCTGGAAGCAGTGAAAAGTGATGGCAAGAGTAGTAATAGTGATGATAACTTTCTGTTTTGAGTATCTGTAGATGGGGAATATAATGTGGGAAATCTCAGATCCATGCAGCTGGATCTGGTCCACCAGAAGGATGTATTGAATCAGTAGTTTTGTCCATTTCCTTTTTTTCCCCAAAATCTGCTACAAGTGTGTAGGCGTAGGCAGTGGAGTGGACAACTTGGATTAACAGCTTGTGTTTCTTCATCATTTCTCCTAGGTCTTGTAGTCTGTTGTCTGTCGTGGTTGTAATGTCAACCGATCTCATGCGCCTTAACCTTTGTTGTGTCACAAGTGTTTTACTCTTTATCATGTGTTAACCATAGACCAGACATTTGACAGGGTTGTTGGTATTTTGGTCATGAGGGATGCACATATGGGGAAAGATAGGGACATGCGGCATTTGATTGTCTTAAAAAGAGACTTTGTGGTTTGTGCTAGCCTAGGGGTTCCTCACATCTGTTGTGAATCCATGACTGTTGGTTGCATGGTAATAATTTCCAATGACACCTGATAGATGAGAGGTTAGAAGTGAGAGACCATAAATCATACAAGCTTATGCTGATTTTTTAGTATGTTTTTAGCTGAGAATTCACTTGAGAAAACATTTTGCAAGTTTGAGTAATTTACTTTGTCTTTTTTCTTATTTTTCTTCTGGAGCAGGCTTGCTGTTCTATTTGTATATGTATGTATTTGTGTATGTAATCTTCTGGTGTGTAACCATGGTTGGTTTTGAAAGTGGGAGCACATTTGTGGCAGAGAGAAGAAAAGAATTTAGAGGGCTTAGGTTGTAAAGCACAGCATGAGAGGGGAACTTGACAGGCAAGGCTCAGTGCACTTCACTGAGTCCCAGCATGCATTTTGGTGTGGTATGTACTGAAGCAGCTCCTCTGGATTAGGATGTAGGTGTTATTAATCAAGTCATTGAGTTGTGACCTGTTGTCTCTATACCTGGCAATCTCTGTTACAGAAAAGTTGACTAGTGGGTCAGCTGCAATTCTGCTCTTCCTCATGTATGCCATGCTGGTTTTTTTATGTTTGTAGAATGTGGTACAAGTCTTTTTTCAATTCATTACAGTCTTAAAATGGAGGGGTTATTATTTTAAACTGAGTTATTCTGGAATTGCCTCCTTGCTTTGTGGGAATTATTTTTTCAGCTCTCTTTTCCAGACTCTGTTTACAAAGACCTCCTATGCTTAGTGCATTGAGGTATCTCGTGGGTATTTGTCTCCACTTTTAATTGTATTTAGACTTCAGTACCTTCATGATTTTTGTAACTTTAAACATGGTGTCACTGGTTTTTAGTCTTTAATTTCTGTTTTCACATAGTTCTATACAGGTATGGATCTTTTGATTATGTAGTTTCAGAATGCTGTATTGCAAAGATTCTAAAAATTAGACTCATAACAAAATTTCTCAATGCTTTTTTCATCACTGAAAACAATTCATAAGAAAGTCCTCTATATGAACCTTAGTCTTAAAAGAACATATGTTGTAGTAAGCCAGGACCTTACCAATTAATTATATTACACTTGTGTATACCAGAACTAGGTTTCCACCTGTAGTTTCAGTTTTGCTCTGTGAGTGTATGCAGCATTATAGTCCTGCTGTCATTGTGCAGAATATTTTGTAATGCAAGGGTAAAATCTCAGGTCTGTCATAAGATAATGTGCTTCTCTCTGTTCTTTTTGCTTTCTGTCTAAGTCATTATATTTAATTTGTGATTAAAATAGCCTGTTTTCCGGATCCATATGACGGCTCACTGGTCACGATGTAGGTCTATCCCCCAATTATCCATAAGGCTATTGGTCTTTGTAGATTACATATTTGAGACCACTAGCACTTTGAAAAGACACTTCTGGAGGGATTCTGTATTTAATCCAACATAAACCAAGACTGACTTATTTTAAGCTCCTCAGAAAGGCACTTGTGAGCACTGAAGGTTGGTTTCACTCCTGAACCATATGCATTAAGGCTCTCAACCTTGTTCACCACAGGTGGAGGAAAACTACAACAAAGAAATGATAGCAGAGATTAGATACTTGTGCTTTTAATATGCTGAGGATAATCTACTTGGTTTTAGTGCTGAGGATGTGTTCTCCTTATCTGTGGTCCCTGCTCTCATCAGCTTGCCTTTATTATGGGAATTTTTTTAGTGCAACAAAATTAGAATAGCTGTGATTTCATTTAGGGTAGAAGTTTATCAGGCTTAGGGAAAGCAGAACATGGGCTCCTCTGCTCAATGAGAGCAATTTAAAATACAGGCAATATAATTTCCTTCCAGAGAAGACCACTTTGTTCTAGGAAGAAAATTTCCTCTATCACTCAGTTTGAGTGCAAACTTTTTTGGACAGTCGAAGTGTTAGGCTTTCCATGGCTGGACAGGATTTCTCCCTTGCTATCAGAATAGATCATGAGAGGCATGGAAGTTTTTGGTATTTGTGTTTTAGATTTTTTTTTCTTCCTCCAGTTCACTTAACAGTCAGTAAGAACACCTTGATGGTTTTAACTTAAGATATTTGTCTTATTTGGGACATATTTTCCTGATAGACAGCACTTGGATGTGAATGAAGTACAGAAATACTCTAATATGAGGTAGAAGCTTTCAGTATCTCATAAAAGAAATACAGAACTACCAGTTTCTTCTCCATTTACCAGGCAATTAATTTCATACCCTGTGGGCAGGTCTTATTATTGGTTCTTTTTTCTTTGCAGTCTTGGACACAGTGATGCCTGCTCTCCAGCCACCTGATTACCTTGAATTACAGTGCAGTATACTGCTTACAGCTTTGCCACACCTTAACCAGTTTCAAGAGCCTTAGAAAAAGTGCAGCTATCCCAGGTTAGCATGACTAGCGTGAATAGGACTCTCTAGTAAATGTTACAGTTTGCATTGAGAACGTCTGGATCTGAACAATTTGTTGCTTGTTGGTTCAGATGATTTATTGATGTAGGACTGAATTGATCAGCCTCTGTCATTATATACCTGCAGTGATCAGCAGCTGTGTGACTGACTAATAATTAGTCCAGGAGAGTTCATAGAGTATAACCAGAACCACCTACTCATGCAAGAAGTCAAAAGACACTTCTCAACATTCTACAGTAGTTTCTACAATAGTTTTCAGATATTAAATATAGAACACCAGCATGCATGAGATAATATTGCTACTTAGAGAAGTTGTGGATATATAAACTGTATAGATTTGAAGTAGTAAGACTAACTAGTTCTATAGAAAAAATATCATACAGTTTGCATTTCTTTTTGCTTCCTGTAGGAAAGATATTTTAATAATTATTATTTTTTAATTACTCATCAGCCATAAAATCAGAAGAAGTTGTTAAAAGCATAAAAATCCAAAGATAGTGTTGAATGTATATGATAGTGTTGGCAGTACTTGCAGCCATATTCCTAGATAGGACAGAATCTTACTAGATTTTCCTAGGAAGGACCAAATTTTGTCAAGTTTTCCAGACACATCTATGGTAGAGTGCAAGAATTCTGGCCATTAGTGGTGTTTTCAAATCTGGAAAATTTTGGACTTGGAGGGCACTTCAAGAAATCTTGTGTATCACTTTCCATCATTTAAGACTGATAGTGTACCAGCAATTGTAGGATATCCCTGAATATGTTGATCTTCTGCAAAAAAGCCCTCAACGCCTCCTATGCTAGGTACATACACACACACACACACCCCCCACATGTACGTACGTATATATATATATATATATATATATATATATATATATATATATATAAAACCACATATATATATATTACATAAATATATATATATATATGTAATATAGACTGCGGCAGTTTTAGGGGTTTTATTTGAGGGGTTTTTTAATGGCATTTTTTCCTGAAATCTCTCTGGGCAATGCAGGCCATCCAGGTGTTGAGCTGTCCTGTCTGAAGATGATAATCTCAGACTTTGCATGTGAGCCTCCACCTCCTGTATCTTTCTTTATGTTTGCTTTTATTGAAAGCATTTATTAGGTTAAGTCTTTGTCACACCAGAGTGTTCTACTGATTCAACATTCCTATTTTTAAGGCTGTATTACTCTTTATGGTATTAGACTAGTGCTTAAAGAGTCAGTTAGAATGACAGCCCCATTGAGATGGGCTGTGGAAAAAATGAGTGAAGGTTTATTTCTGCTCTGAAGACACACGGTCTAAATAAATGAGAAAGAATAGAACAAATATGTACAAACAGATGTAAGAGGGGTAGACTTTCACAAGTGGTATCTAAAGTATATTTTCTGCATAGCCGTTTTTCTCTTACAAGTTTTCTTTTAGAGATTTTGACAGTGAGTAGATGCTTGAGTAGAGAGTTAAAAACAAAATTTCTGTGTTGTAGTCTGTGTTATCATTATACTCAATTTAATGTCGGTACAGCATTAGCATTTGAGACTGCAGGAACATAACTGCTTTACTTGTTGGTATTCCACTGTAGTCGATTTCGGTGAACCATAAAAAGTTTGCCCCTGAAGGTAAAAGTACACTGTATGCATGTTCCTAGTATGCTGCTTTGGGGATAAATATGTCTTAAATCAACTCATCGCTCGCAGCTGAATTCCTTCTCCAATTGCACTTTCTGTGTAGATAATAATGTTCAGAAGGACTGATTTTCTGTAAACCATAAAGTTTTTTGAACATAATTCTATCAATAAATATATTTGAGCAGGATCAGAAAGAATTCTTATAATCCTAGTAAGGATTTGGGGGTTTAGATAAAGGAAAGGAGGGGCATATACCAACATTTTTAATTAGCTTTCATTGGCACTTGCATTTTGTTCATATGTGTTCAAAACATTTGCATATTGTGTTTCCTCACATTTAAATAATAAAACTTTTGGACTTCATTGAAACTTCTTTTTGTAATTGAGCATTTGGAAAGTTAAATTTTAAGTTTATGACACCCTGGCTCCTACTTGCTTGGATGATAGTGTGTAATTAAGATGCCATCACTTGAGATCTTTGTTATAGCGATGTTTCTGTTGGGGCTTAATATACTGTGGGTTCAGATGGATATAATTGTGGCCTTCAGGTGTTTGTCTAAAGAATACTGTCTGGATTTGTATCCGGATATTCTTGGATTAATATTCTGAGACTTAGATCTTGTCCTGTCTGAAATTTAAATACCATTCCCTGAGCTAAAGAGAAGGCAAGCACCATTTCAGCCTCCTAAAATGAGTCCTTTATTTTGCTTCTTTAATTTGCCTTTTTTTTCTTTTTTCAAACTCGTATAGCCATTGAAATCCAGGCAGTAACGACCACATCATTTTTACAGCCTCACATGGATGAAGTACCTGTTTGTTCCTCAGTTTAATTCCCAAATTAATTATAGTTAGAAAGTATTTACATCTGCATCTCCATTTTTCTTAGAATATGTAAGAGCAGAAAAAAAATGTCCTTAGATGGTAGGCAAGAATTTGAAATGTGAACAACTTTGTGACATTTAAGAAGGCAAGTCTTTTGTCGCAATAACGTTGAGTTTTGTGGGGTTTGTGGTTTTGTAATTTTTTTTAATTTTCTGGTGGGTTTTGGTTTGTTTGGTTTTGTGGTTTTGTTTGGGTTTTTTATGTTGTTTTTGTTTGTTCAGGTGTTTTTTGTTTGTGGGTTTTTATGGTGTTTTGTTTGGGTTTTGGTTTTTTCTTTCTTCATTTTGTTGCTTTCTGAAATTATATCTTTGGTTTCAGGATTGAAATTTCAATTTTATTCCTACATGGAGAAAAGGGACATAAACTCCCCCACAGTGGGCATTCTGTATGGGGTTTTCTTCTATTTAGCAATCTTTGACCTATACCTCCCCTGTTCAGTGAGTAGAAATGGCAAGGTAACGTAGCTGAGTGTGGCTACAAATCTGCTCTCCATGTAAATCATGAAGTGAACCTGGAGGGGAGAGAATTCCAGAAATCTGCTAGTACACAAAATGCTTTAAAAGTATTTCTTTACAAAGAGAGCCTTTCTTCTACACCCCGAGTAGATATTAATTAGTTATAAACCTTAGTTTTGAGGTTGTTATTCACTTAATTATTCACACAGTAGTGCATGATGAATTCACAGGTACAGTTACCCTTCCATTGTACTGGCAAGGAGTCTTTTCTGTGAAGCAGAGAGAATTTTATGTCTAAAGCTCCAAGTTCTATAATTAGTTATACAGTAAAGTGTCGCCCTGATTTCTTAGGATTTTCTAAATCCTTCTGAGTTTACATTCTTCTAGAAAACTTTCTCACACAACTTTCTGTGAACAACCTATTGTTTTGCATTCTTTCATAGAGGCAGAGAAATTTGATGTACTGGTAGTTTGTCCATTGTCGTTGGAGAGGTGGCACATTCACCCTCCAATCCACTGGCACCTTTTGAGAACTATAAATGTTGGAGTTAGAGGAAATAAATTAGTCTCTTCATCGTGACCATAGCTGTGGTGCGTCGTTTTACCTTGTGTCCTCTGGGGACAGTAAAGGATTCAGGAAAGTGTCAAAACATATATAAGTGCTTAGAAGTTTAACCAATTAGCCTTTAACTTGTCTACCTGCATATGTCATTATTGTACGTGTTCTAGTATCTTGGTGGCATTTCTGTTTTTTCTTTTCTTCCAGATCATTACTAAATACATTTATGAACTACTGCAGAATGAATGCCACTTGAAGAAAGTAACTCTTCCAGTAAGTATAATTTATTTTTCTGAAGACATTGTTTTTTGAAACTGTACCCAGCACAGCCTGTGATCCCACATTCATATAAAGACAAGGTGTGCCAGAGCTCTGTGCAGGGCATTGTTTCAGGAGACTGCCTTTGCATTTTGCATGTGTATGCATCTGGAGATGTGGTTCCACCTGACTTCTCATGTGTTTGATTTCCCCAACTGAGCCTTCCTTACCTTACCAGATTCTTCAAAATGTGGTACTTTTAATAGGGGCACCATAAGCTTTCTGAAAAGTATTTGTGGATATTTTGAGCTGTCTACAGCCGGGTTTAGAGAACAGAAATGTCTTTGCAGGCGGCGGACTGTGCTCACATTCAGTATCAGTAAAATACTCCAAGTCATTTTTTAAAACAACACTTTTTCAGTAATTTGTAATATATATGTAATGTAAAGTGCTTTTGTAGCTTAGTGAAAGCATTTAATCAACCCTTTTAAAAGATGAAGTGCTCCCCCACATATCAGAGTGTTTATAAATACCTGTGATGTGATATGATGATGTTCAGATATTTTTATATTCTATACTGGAGAGCACAGGGGAGACTGGAGTGTGACAACACTATGTAGATTTTCCATCATTATGAAGGCTTATTCCTATGCTTTTTGAAATCTTTTGAATTGCTGTCATTCTCAGAGGAACCTTCATATTCAGTCAAGGAAAACTTGTTTAGGCTACAGAAGGAAAAGGTCTTTTGCGTTAACAGTTCTGTAACATTTCACTATTCCCATTTCCATTCCCTGAGTGTTGCTTAGGGAATGTTTTGATGACCTGACCAAACTACTTACAGTTTCCTAGAAGGCTTTTTCAGTGTCTCGTGGTCATAGTAGAAGGAGCTGAGCTATGAGGTTCACAGAGAAATCGAAGGGCAATACTCCCAGCTTGGTACTTGCACTAATGCCCTGTGAACCAAGACTGAGCAACCATTTCCCCACTTCAGATTTTATTGTGTAGACAGACATAGGATTGGGTTCATCATGACAGTCTGTCTGGTGCAGTGCTAGTTATGATCTCCAGCTTTTTGGCTAATTTTCTTTCTTGGTCCAAGAAGTATTTCCAGAAAGATAATGTGTCAAAAGACTTCTCAAGCCATGTCACACTTCATCTGTGAAACCATGAAGCTGTCTTTTATAAACTTTGAAGTGCCCAGATTTTAAGGCCATAGGACTTTCTTTGATTTGTAAAAAATAATATGAAGAATATGCATATAAGTAGAGCAATGCTAAAGCTGATCAATTAGCTCCCAAGCATGAAGATGAAGAAACTCGAGATAAGTATTACAGCACCTCCAACACCTGTGTCACACCAGTGGTGATTCATCTGCCTGGCTCTAAGGTTTGAGTTTCTTAGCTTGGAAGAGGAGTGGTCCTGGCTAGTTCCCACTTTTGGATTAATCTCTTTACTTGTATTTAGAAATTGTATAGTGCCAATGGATAGTTGTTCAGTACAGTTCAGTACAGTTGTTCAGTAATACATTTAAGCTATTCTCAAATGTATGATTTTCAATTTCTGTGAAATGTCATGATTTAATTGCATTTTGGAGCAAAATAAGAAAGCAAAAAATATGCAGGTGTCTAATTGTGAGCATTGTGGAAAGATTCACATGAGGTATGAACACCGTTCTTCAGGAGTGGCTGTTATGTGTAGCCAGCCACAGGAGTGGCTGTTATGTGTAGTCAAAAATAGGTTATGAAGTCATATACAAAAGTGAAAAATTAAAACAATGTATATGGAAGTTGAAAAATTAAAGCTGTGTAAAAGCTAGGTTTAAATCACCACTGACAGACTCCCAAGTAAGGACACAAAATTCTCTAGCTGAAACTAATAAAGGAAACTAGTAAAAGTAATAAAACAGCTTTTAGGATGAGAATAGAAGAGAATATAAATGTTGGTAAGTTACATGTAAAATCACAGTAAGTTCAGAAAAACCAAATTTGAGGAGCTTGTTAGAGTTGTAAAGGCTAATAATAAAAGAGAGCTGATAAGGCCAGTAGATGAACTGCAGCTAAAATGAACACCAAGGTCAAATAAAAAAAAACTAACATTATTAATTCCAATACTACTTGTCCAGTATAATTCTGAGCAACTGTCTGAAATTTGTCATATCAACAGAGGAGACCTGAAGACAAGTTAATATATTGTACAATAAACAAATTCCAGGGTGAGATTTTTTCTAAAACCTAGGGTTCTTTAAGAAGTCAAACATGAAGCTGCAGAACAACCAATTTAACTTATTGCCAAAATCAGCTAATAATAATAATATATTGGAGGAAATTAGTACAAGTTTCTTCAAAAAAAAATCCAGAATTCATTGCAGGTGCCAGAGATCACATGAAGAAGAAAAATCTTGTCAGTAAAAGAGTACAGATACTTCCAGTGAACTGTCAGCAAACTTAAATGCTTTTAAAAAGCACAGGAGAAGGTAGTCCCCTTAAGAGTTAATTGGTTAGAAGGGGAGAAAGGTGTTCATATTTTACAGATGAAGTAAACTGTTACCAGTGAAATGCTTTTAGGGCCTGACATAGTTGTAAGCAAGAGGGGAAAAAAGGAGATAATAAAAGCTAACAAACTTTTCTGGTTTTTTTCCTAAAATTATTTGGGATAGTTAAACCTAAAGCTGATTATGATGAGTTGGGAAATTATTTATTGATGCTGAATAACTGGATGATTAAATGACAGGAGATTAAATTCTGGTAAATACGAAATTATGGGAAAATAACTCACTCTGTAAACACAACAGTGGCCTCTAAATGAGCTATTAAAACTCAGGAAAGAGCTTGGAGTGATTGTGAGTAGATCTCTGTGAACATTAGTGAGTGCTCAATGGCAGTCATAAACCCTCAAAGCAAATAGGATGTTAGGAATTATGAGGTATCGAGAACAAAACAGAAAAACATCGTCATTCCACTCATCATGTGGGCCCTCATGTTAAACACTGCATGAAGTCTGGACACTATATCAAAAAGGATGTGAAGAATTAAAAAGAAATACAGAGGAGGGTTGCAAGGATGATCACAGGCATGAAGTTCTTTTCAGATAAAGAAAGATTAAACAAAGATTCTTCAGCTTGGAAAATAGATGGCTGAGGAAGGAATATGACAAATCTATAAAATCATGAAAGGTGAAGAGAAGATGAATAGGAAATGGGTTTTTGCCTTTTTCATAATAGAGAACCTAAGGGGCATCAAGTTTAAATTTTCAGGCAGTAGAAAATGTCTCTTTTCTACTGAAAGAGACAGTATTATTTCATATATGTCCCATTTATATTGTGGAACTCATTGCCACAGAATACTGTCAAGGAGAGAGGTATAATGCAGTCAGAAAAACCATTTGACGATATTAAGGTGGGATAGGTGCCTTGAACTATTTTACATGCTTGCCCAGTTGTATAAACTGTGGCTTGCAAGGTTCCAAAGTTACTGGCTGTCAAAGCCAGACAAGAATCACTCTATTACCACTCTGTTTTTACTGTTCCCTTACACAATCTGCCAGTTGTCAGAAACAGGACCCTGGAGCTTAGTCTGACCAAGATGGCTCATATGTATGTGTGTGTTTGTGTGTGTATATATATATATATATATATATATATATATATATACGACCTTTTTCCTTTTTATATGCATATTTTAGAGATAAGTACAAAAACTTTTATTCTTTTAACTTCATCACAGGTGATCAGAAAGTTGTTGTATTGGCTTTCCTTTTCCTGTCAGCTGATAACGAAGCTGGCAGTGCTGTGATTTTTGAATATTTGAAATATGTTTCAGGACTGTGTTAGGTGGAGTGTGCTTTTTTTCAGCATAATTTTAGTAGGGAATGGAAATACTATGATTCAAAGGTTTAGCATGATGGCATTTTATGTTCTCTCATCTTCCTTAATTTCAACCTTGTGCGTAAAGTCCAACTTGCTGTCTTTGTTTTGCTTTCATAGGTGGCAGCTTTAGTTAGGGATACAAAAATTAATTCATTTGTTTTCAGGTATGAAAGTAAGACCAGTTGGCAGATTAAGAGAGCTTGCCCAGTACTGTATTATGCCAGCATCTTTGACTAAACGATTCTGAACATTTTTTTCCTACGCAGCGAGGCCAAGATCCATGTTGAATTATTGTTACTATAAAGCATTGCACTTCTAATAGTGTTCAACATGTACTACTGGACTTTAACATTTTAATAAAGAGTCTCATATCTAGGAAGAGGCCATTCAGTTACTACTTCTAAAGTTTCTTTTTGCACTCCATCGAAGGTTATGTTAGAAGTAAAAGGAAGACCGCATTTTTTTTAGCCGGATGAAATATTTCTCTAGTTTTAGTGGCATAATCAATGATTGATCTTATCTCTTCTTTAGCTATTGAGGACAAACAGAATATAAACAGAGTGTGCTTCTAAGTTAACTGCATCTTTAACAGCTTCTGGGGAAGCATGAGATGGAAGTTTAAATAATTAGTAACATGTTGTAGTGGTTTTAAGCCTGGCTGGAAATTAAGCACCATGCAGCTGCTTGCTCAACCCTCCTTTTATCTCCCCCAACACCAGTGGAATGGGGAGGAGAATCAAAGTAAAACTTGTTAGCTGAGATAAAAATAGTTTAACAACCCAAAGTAAAATACAGTGATACTGGTAAATTATAAGACAAAAAACAAATGATGTGCAATGCCAGATGCCAGACCCTGATACCTGAACCCAGATTGGCCATGCTTCTGGGTAACTCCCCCCAGTTTATATCCTGGGCATGATATTCTGGGGTGTGGAATATTCCTTTGCCAGTTCAGGGCACCTGTCCCAGCCATGCTCCCTCCAAGTTTATTTTCCATACCTTTTCACTGGCAGAACATGAGACAAGGAAAAGGAAGTCCTTGATTTTGGATAAACACAACTTAGCAGAAAACCAAAATATCAGTGTTATACCTAAGTGTTATCGATACCATTCTTGTTCTGAAGCCAAAACACTGCACTGTATCAGCTACTGAGAAGAAATTAACTCTATCCTGGCTGAAACCAGGACACATGTTTAATTGGCAATAGCACTGAAATGTCTCACTTTGCAGAATCTTTTCAGTTATCAGTGCTTTCCTCTTTCACTTCAATAGGTAAAAGTTCACTGAAGAATTATTTTTCTTTGAGAAACAATGGTCTGTTTTCTCCAATGCATGTTCCTTTTGCCGGTTTTGTTACTTAAGTGAAGTTAATACTTGTTTGTATAATTTCCACAGATTTTAGGTTTGTTAAGTTAGTTGTGGTAATAGTCAAATGTTGTTTAGCTGCCTGTAATATTAATCAGCAGTTCTCAGTTTTACATTTTTGATTGAAAAATTCTAAATCAGGATTCTCAGTACTGTGTAAAGTGAGTTAGTGAGGTTAATGTTGAAACACATGAAAGATGACTTTTCATCTTGGGAAGCAAATGAGCAGATTTTTCTCTCCACCAGCTGCTCACAATTCTCACAATCTTTTATGGGTCTTAGCAATTTTAATTCCACTCATTTGCCATGTTCTTCCTCCAGTTACAGTTCATACCTACTTTGTAGGCTCAAAGCTCATAATTTTGTCACGTTTCTCAACGGAAATAAGAAAAATACTTAGTAAGAAAAATAATAAGAAAAATAATAAGAAAAATACTTGTGGATTTTCTTTCCTTGTCAACATTCAATCTTATAAACCTCCAATATATAGAATAAAAGACTCTTGGAACCCTGTCAGATCTCATAAATCTTGAATTAGTAATGGCTAATTGTTGATGTGGTAGCATGGATGACAATAATTTTAGATTTCAAGTGTAGTTTTATTTTACTCTATATATTTATAGCATCTGTGCAAAATACTAATGCACATATACTAATACTAATGTGCTGTTGAAATACTTTATAGACTGGTACTACTGTATTAGGTGAAAACTCATTTGGGACAGAAATCATATGGAAAAAGGAAGTTCACTGTTTGAAAACATTAAGAATCTCATAATATATGTAGAGATCTCACCATAGCTGCCTGCATTCATAAACTTAAAGGAATTATTGTGCATTAGGAAAAAATCTATGAAAAAGAAAATTAAACAGTAGTTTTAAACAGTAAATTATCATTATAATTTAGATAGGTTTAGCACACCTAGCTACAGATTACTGGAATTGTTTTCACCTGTTAATAACAATGTTGAATCAAATTGTTTAATTATAAAACATTTTCACCTGTTAATAACAATGTTGAATCAAATTGTTTAATTATAAAACATTTTCCTCTATTTATTCAGTTTAGATTTAAGTGATCAGAAGTCATTGACCATGAGTAGGTCTGGAAGAACAAGTGCCTAATAATTGCAAAGTATTTTATGTGGCCTAAGTGTGTCTGGCATTAAATGGCATTCTATGTTGATCTGTTAGTAAAGTAAGATTGTGTATAGGAGTGATTTTGACATGCATTCTTTAGGGAACGCTGGATCTAATAAATTACTACTGTTTAAAGTTAAATTAGCTTAACAAAATTCTTTAAATTTGTTTAATTTTGGGAAAATACTCAAAAGTAATTTTTTTATGATCTTGGTAGATAATTTCAGCTGTTTAAAATTAAATTATTTGCAGAAATGTGAACTAGCTGTATCTGCTAGTACATATGACTACTAAGTGCTAGTATTTCCTATATACTACTATATAAACTTTAGCACTTAAAAGTGATATAAGTGCTAAAACCTACAGCTAAGTTGCACATTAGTCTGAAATGCAAATCCACATTTTTTTTTCCTAACTATAGTGTTGTAAATATCCAGTTTATGGGTAGAAGTCACTTAAACCTTGCCAAGTACTATCTGAGATTCAGTGTTGGCTGACTTTTTACCTAATCTGTTTCACCTTTTAAGGTGTCAATACTGCTATTTCAGAAGCAGCCGCATGATCTGACTGTAGCCCTAGTCTTTTCAATAGAACATATTCTTTACTGTATTTTCTATTTTTGCACAAAGTGTGAGAGAAAGTGAGTACATTTCCTGTGCAAACTCTGAGGCATGTGAGATGTTACTTTATTTTGGAGCAGGGGAATAAGGTCTTCAGTGGTATGGCAAATACTGAGGAGAGACATGACCATTCTTTCATTTACAAATTTGTTTTGTTCAGGTAGCCTCATTGACTTCATTTAAAAAAAGGTTTGGTAGGACTTACATTAAAAAAGTCTGAAGATGCATGCAGAATTAATTTTTCCTATTCTATGGATAGTTAAGAATTTGTACACGTATATGAGAAAAAACTAATCCAAATAGCCAATTTCTTCTTCCTCAACATGGAGATCATAACCTGATCAGTTTTTCTTCTCTGTTGCAGACAATGTTCCTAGCAGATGGACAGTTAGGCTGTGGAGGTGGAGGGGTGTGGTGTACAGTAGGAGAGGGAGAGATTTGCCTGTTTTGTTCTTTTCTATGTATTCATATAGTAGAAAGAGAAGAACAAGTAGACATGAAGATTTGTTTTGCCCTACTGGTATTTACATCAGGATAGTTCTTTGATCTTGAGACAGGATTGCTAAACCAAATGTAAAAATTTTAGTTTATATTGAAGAAAAAATGATACTTATGTGATATCAGGTTGCAATTTGCTGAATATCAAAGCTAATTGTTGGTCTCTTCCTACAGCAAAGTAGCTAAGCATTGACTCTGGTACAGGAGGACTATTAATGAAGCTATTATTTAGAACCAAATAGGATTTCTATATTTTATTAGACCTATCCTATTAAATTTGTAACAAATAAATTTACAGTACTGGTTCCTATATGTATCGAGTTTATCAAGTATTTATGTTAAGGTGGCTGATTTGGAACTCTCCAGGATATTTTTTTTCGTATTATGTTAGAATTTATTGTTGCTTCAGGCTTATCAGAGGTGAGAAATTACTTCTTTCCCTCTTGCCACCTCCAATTGCTCATTTATGGACTTTCTTCCTTTCCTGTAAGTTTTTGTAAACAACTGATGTTTCAAAGCTTAAGTACACCTTTTACCCCTTTTCTTAATTTTAAATATCCCTTGGATTACTGTTCTAAAATGTGGTATGTTTATGTGTTTCAAAGTTACATTGTATGTTTTGCTTTATTTTTACTTAGTCCTGGGCATGCATGCATTGAAATGGTTGTTTAATGGTGAATGGTTTTTTTTATAAATTTGGTAGATAACTTTATAACTACAGATTTTCTTTCAAAGAATTATATTGATGCATTAAAATGTGTGTTGTGTGTAACTGCAGGTTGATGCAATTGAGACTGAACCAAAGAGCTTTATCTTTATGAGTGAAGATGCATTAGTAAATCCTGACAAGCTGTTGGTCTTAATTCATGGTAATGGTGTTGTCAGAGCTGGTCAGTGGGCCAGGAGACTCATAATTAATGAAGATCTGGACAGTGGGACACAGATACCGTACATAAAGAGAGCAATTGAGGTAAGTGAAAGTTCAAGGATGTAAGGTGTGTGCTGTGGATGTACCTGTGTGTGCCTGTGCATGAAGAACTGTGAACCTGTGATGTTTTAATTTTTTTATCAGTATTCTATATGTTTCTGTGTGATCATTGTATTTGTGATGGGAATACTTTTTTTGTTTTGTTGGAACTTTCTTCTAGAGGAACCAAGTTTCTGTCTTGCAGTAAAATAAAATTTAGTTGCATGTGACATTGTGTTGGGACCACCATGTAGTTTAATATGGCCAATACTATGACAAGATCCAGCAGCTGATGCGGTGCAGCAGAAGACACTACAGAAATTTATTACAATTTGGATTGTTTTCTTTTATATTTAATTTAATTTGTACATATTATTGCTCAATGACTGCTGTAATCTAACGGTAACATGAGCTTTCATGATAACAAGCAATCGTTTTTACTAGGCTTGTACTGAATTTATTAAAGGCACAGTCTTTTTCAGATTTGCACTAAATACTGATTCATTACTTATCAATATTTGACAATAGAAGACATTCATATTTTGTTGACACTATTTTGTTATATCTATTTGAGAGATAGCGGACAATTTCTGTTACGTTTTTGTCATTGGAACATTGCAGGAGTAATTCATCACGTGCACCCTGCTACGTAAAGAAAACTTCCTGTAGTAAACTTTGGAATGGCTTTTTTTAATTGTTACTGTTTCTATTATATTTGCCAAGTTAAGCTAATGTTCTACTGTAAATATCAGTGTTGTCATTGTTACTGTTACATATTTTGGTAGGTCATTAATTTTTGCAGTTGATGGATATTTTTTGCAGCTGTCTTTAAAATATTCAGGATAAAAAATGGTACTTTTTTCAATAAAGCAAAGAAAGAAAACATACAAAAACATTAGGCCAGTAAGTTATCAAAGCACCAGACTACACTTCGTGAGAAAAAGAAACCTAGCCTGTGAAAGTGAGGCTTATCTTTTCCTAACATTAAGTTTTTTATTCATTTTATTCATTTTAAACCAAGGTTCAGATTTAGACAGAATCAAACGTACCTCAAGATTACTGAGTGCCGTACAGATGTATGGTGGGTCCAGTATGAGACTCCTAGTGCCAGAACTTCTGGTTCCAAAACATTTCCCAAGAAACCCAAATAGCTGTAGTTACTTCAATTTTTATACATGCTTTTGTACGTGTTTACATGCTTGCATTTTTGTTCTATCCTAGGGATGCTGCTGTGTTGGGTAACATGATAGACTGAATATTTCAAACTGGGATACTAACCCTAATTTAACACATCATTTTTAAGGGTTATTTCTAGTTGAGTGGAATTATATTTCTTTTGCTGGTTTGTTATTTTTATTTATTTTCTGCAGTGATTTTTGCCAGTATGACAGAGATCAAACCTCTATTTTCTCAAATGGCTGTTATACTTAAAACCAGATTATTTATCTCTGCATTTTGAATGCTTCTTTAAAAAACAATACAGGAACAAGTCCCAGTTGTTGGACGAGAAAATGTTTTTACAAAAATGTAATCATTAAATAACATTGGTACATCAATCTTTGTGTTCTAATCTTCGAGCTTTTCCTTAATACGGTTTTTTAATTTGTAGTTCTCTTTAGTTCAGTAATTCCAGCTACTGTAAAATCTACTTCTCTTTTTGTGCATCTTAAAATTCTGGTAAGTATACTAAATGTTTAGGACACATATAATTTACAGTGATTTTTTTGCATGAAAAGTGAAGAATAGATTGTATTCAGTTGTATTAAATCAAATTAACTTATGTCATTAAATGTGTTGCTATTTTTTTGTATCCTGTAATCCCTGTACTGGGAATTGGTTTTGTATTTGGCTAGATAAGGCAATATTTTATGGAAGTTGGACTGCACTAAAAGTATTTAGAATCATTTGGTTAAGATTAAAAAGAGAATACATATAGGTACATGCTGATATCCTATCAGCTTCAGGCACAGATCATATGAATTGCATTTGTAAATGCAGGAAATTATGGTAGACTGAGTGTAATGACTCCATATAATACAAATAATGGTAAAAATTGCATCCTTTTCTGGCGTTCAGTCCTCTAGTTGATTTAGTCACTTATGTCACTTATGAAAATAACTAGCCTAGATTATAAAAAGCCTGAATGAAAATTGTGCTAGTCCCTCATGCAACATTATTTGAAGTAGGGAATTATTTTCCTAGATGCTTCTATGTTTCTCTCGGGGTCCGGGTGTCAGGGTGACCCTGAGAATGGAAAAGTCCTTCTTCCCAGCCTGCGCAGCCAAAGAACTCTGAATGCGTAGGGTTGGCTTCTCAAGGCTGTTTATTTTCTCTTATCTGTAACATTCTTTCTCTGACCTGCTAAGCTCTGTCTAGCAAGTCGGCCATGGCACTCTGTGTGCCCTCTAGGGCGGTGTTTGCATTTTATACTAAAAACTACGTGTACTATGTTTACAATAATGTGCTAATATCTATCATTTATGTTGGACAGTGTGTCTCTACCTTAAACCAATAGAAAAGTGTCACCATCACACCAAGACATGGAGGGCAAGGAGAAGGAGAAGAAGGTCAGGACACGCCCAAATCCTTCCATCTTGTCCCCTTGAACCCCATTCTAAAAGGCCCCAAAATTCTACTTTTTCACCGTGGGTTAATTAAACTACCACACTACTCAAACCCTTGTGGCTTGTAATTCCTCATACAAAGTTGGCAGGTTTTTTTACGGGCTAAAATTGAAGCCACAGGTGTTTTTGACTTTGTGCCAAGGTCTCTGAGCCCCATGCCAGGGTCTCGAGACAGCCAGGACAGCCAGAGGGATGTCCTGGATTCCCACATGTTTCTTCTAAGGAGAGGTCTCATTCTTGAATGAAACCAGCAGACCTTATCAAAGCATCAGTGCTGATGACAAGAGAACATGGATTTTTGTTCTAGTAGACTTACGTGAATTTGAAGTGGATAATGATATGTAGTATTTGAAAAGTCCCATGATCTAATGTGACTTAGCAACACATGCAGGCATTGCAGCCAGCTTAAAACATTTACTGAAGATAAGGTTCTAATATAAAAAATAAAAATTGAGAATTACAGCAGTAGTGCTTGAATGTCCTATATGCAGGAACTAATTCAGAAATACCGCTTTTCAAAAAAAAAAGCCCACACAAGTCAAAATCCACCCTCTAAGTAGGCCAAACCCCACAACTCTACTGCTTTTCTCTGTGCTTCTGTTCTCAGTTCAATTCTTGGAAAAACTGAAAGCAGCTGGGGTTATCAGTGAGCAGTAGAATGAGCAGGATGAACTGATACTTCTAGACAGGAAGTTAAGGGAAGAGTAGAAACTCTATCTGATGCAACACTTTTGAGGAAAAAAAGAATTAAGAAACCCCACTTCTCAAGCATGTGTGGAACAATGGAGCAATGTACGGACTTTAAATTTTGTATTTTAAAATGCTAGTATTTTGGGGCCCCTGCACATTGCAGAGAAAAGATTTGGAGAGAAAAATAATTCAAGTAGCTAGAAATGTGTTTTTCTTTTCATCTGTGCAATTCCTGTAGGTAATGCTTCTTGTTCCATGTTTTATATCTACCCCTATTGTTTAGATTCAGTCTTTTGTGTAAGAGATATTGTGACTAGTTGACATGGGTTTATGTGAAGAGATAACATTATTTTACTAATTTGAAAATTTCAACTTGCTAGTGTAAAAGAAATGTTAAAATGTGAATGAATATAAAGAGAACAAATAAGCAACTAGATAGAGAACAGATTGTTGGAAAAGAATGAGAAAATTGTACACAATGTGAAAAACACATGTAAATACATTAAAATGTGGTAGGACAAAACCTATTTTAGAAAAACAAGTATGAAAAAGAAAAATATGCTAATAAGGCACTAAGAATGTAACAAAAGCTAAATTAAAACAACTACTTACTAAAAAATATATTTAAAACAAAAGAAACTGGCAATGTCCTGTAAATACAGTATAAAATACTGCATAGATTTGCTGCTTTGTTAAAATAGAAATTTTCTACTGAAACTTTCTCTAGTGGGAAACACTGATTTTTGACAGAAGCAGTTATGTGGTGTATGAGAGACTGAAGTCCAGGTCTCTCCCCTGGAATGAGTGACTATTCCATTTATAATGAGAATTCTGCTCTGAAGATATTCCACTTTTTATAAAAAAGTAACTGTAAATAATATAAATAAATAAATGCAGATTAAAAGAGTAATTTTAATCTGTCTTAAATATATTTAGCCTAAATGGCTCATCCAGGTTTGTACAGTGAGGGTCTTCTCAGATGAGTTATTGTTTAATCATGCATTCAGTAACTGAAGTAGTGCCAGGAAAAGGTGATGAAAGACAGAGTCAAATTCTTCAATTTAGTGATGAGGTCATATACTTGGCATGTCAACAATTAAACATTTTACAGTCCTGGTTTCATAATGGTTGTTGAGGGGCTCCCTTGTTCACTTTGTTAGGGAAGGAGAGGCTGAAGTTGTACTTAGAGAGGAAATTTGTTCACTGGGGAAACAAGCTCAGCTTGCCTTGGTTGGACATAGTGAAGAGTTTGGGAGTACTACTTTGTTATCTCTCCTCTAGGGAATAAAGAGGATATCAGCTTACTGCATAAGTACAGGGAAATACTGTGTTTTCTGACTCTTTGGAAATTCAGTAAATTTGTTACCTAAGACAGCTGTGGTCCCAGGGATGCTCATAAAATTCAACCACAGCAACTGTCACTTATTTATTAAACAAAAATTAAAAACCATCAAAGAATTGTTGCCTTATTTAAAGTTCAGATATTAAGATATCTTAGATACTTGTATTATTATTTAAATGAGAATTGATACTTGACATATAGCTAGAAAATAGGTTCTTCAAAGAACCTGGACAAGTTTTTAGAAGAAATAGAGCAGCACCTAAGAATCTGACTTTACATGACCAAGCAAAAAGCCAAAGCTTTGCATGAGATGGGTATTAGCTGTGGAAATGTTTCCTTAATAACTGGAAAAACATGGTTTTCAGTTTCAGTTGTCTGTTGTGTTTATCTTACTCTTCATTTTTTTATAATCTCTGTTCTCTTTGGTCAAAATATTGTCATTCATTTGTAGAAAACTGTCAGGTTGGCAATATTTACTAAGAATTGGTGAGGGTTATTACTTTTGTCAGCATGCAGTAATATGTCATTAGTTTTGTAAGGCAGTTGAATGGAACAACAAAATCATTCAGTGTAACAGCAGTAAATTTTCCCACTATAAATTTTATGTGATTTAGTAGTCTTAATGCTTCATAACTAGTATGATAACACACACTCTTTTTTTATTTTCTATTTCAACTTCATAAAAATCAGTCAGTTTCAATAGTGGATATTTACATATTGTTGCCCAGAAATTATGTTAAGTTTAAATTACAGTAACAAAAAATATTGCTAAAAAAGCTTTTACATCTGAATTTTTAGTATAGAATATCTTGTTAAACAAACATACTTTTTGGTTTGGTTTGGTTTGGTCTTATAGTTTATACAAATTTAGCATAGTATCAATAATAAGGGCAAGTGACACTTTCTGGAAAAAAAAACAGTTGACATTTCACTGCAGTTAGTTCTGCCACGGAATACTAATATTCATGTGCCTTTTATGTCTTCCATGTGTATTGTTGCAGAAGGATGTTAAAATACCTAATTTATTTATTAATGGTCAGTTACAGTGCCAGAGCAATCATAATCTTATGTGGGTTTTCTACTATATCACTGAACCATCGACTTTCACTAAAATGGGCAATAATTTGCTCTACTATTTTATTTCAAATGCTGCTTTTCTGACTGTGGTATATCTACTTGACTTACTCATTCTGTTAAACCATAGAACTAGTGTGGCTTGTAAAGTCCTTTTTTAGCAGAGAAAACCTGTGTTTAGAACTCCCACTTTTGTGGTAATTATACTAAGAAAACTTAAGAGTTTTTGGATGATCTATTGAGATCTCTCTAAAAACGTAAACACAAATCACAGTGTATCTCTAAATAATGAGTTGCATCTAATTGGTTTTAAATACTCTGGAAAGAAAATTTGAAAAGCAGTATATTTAATTACTTCAAAAACATTTTTTTGAGGGATTAATAATCTCTCAAATTCTAGTCACCAAGCAGATAGAAGGAAAATTTGCACAGTTGAAAACAGTATTAATTGATCGCAAAATACGTAATAATACATGATAAGCTGTATAGGACTTAAAATGTTAAGCCAGAAATTCAGGAAAAGGTTAAAAGCTTAGACTAATATTGAGCTGACAGGGTATATAAGCCCACACCAGCCCCCGTGCCAACAGAGGAAAACAATGAGATGACAGCTCTACTGTTTGGAGAGGGGTTGCTAATGACAGCTTATTCCTTTATGATTTCAACTCTTGACAGAAGACAGGTCTGCTTGTTGCATCATGGCAGATGTATCATTACCTTCTGGCCCTGTCATGACTGAACTGGAAAAAAAGCCACACACTTACAATTCTAAAAGACTCTTTGGAATTTAGTGCATCCTTTCCCAGATACATTTGCCATTGTTGTGTTAATTGTGTATATTGCATTCTTACAGTTTTCCAGGGTACATAATTTGATAATGTAGAGATATTTAGAGATTGCTTTGTCTTCTTTTATTCTGCTGGTTGTTGTGTTTTAGACTCCAGTAGCACCTTGTGTTATTTCACTTGTACTTTGTCACTGACCTAAGAAAATCACTGTTCAGGATAAGAATACTTGGGTAAATGTGGCTTGAAAATATTTTTTTCTCCAGTCAAACTATTTCAGCAATTTTTTAATTGGGTAAGTATTAGATTAAGGACACACAGTGAACATTTAAAATAGTCACTGTCATTTTAAGGAAAAAATTTAATATGAGTTTAAATTGCCTTTTTTATCATATGCATATTAGGATTCTTCCTTTCCCCACTATGACCCTCCCCCCCCATTCAACTTGTTGGATACCCAACAGTGACTCTGGGGACTTAAAAAAGAGTAAGAAGGGGTGTGGATTTTTGAAAGTATGTCAAAAGCCTTGGGGTTTGGGTATGATCAGAATTTCAATAGAGGTTGAGATGAGTTTAAATGCATAGAAGGGGAACATAAAAATCTTGTTTAATTTCTGTCATGTTGTTCTTTTTTAGTCACTCTGATGTCTTTTTCAAAACTGCTTTTCTCTTAAGCTTTGTGGTGCTATATTCAAGATCTGGGCTTTTTCCTCTTTGTATTTCGTTTTAACTGCTGATCCCTTTTCTGTGGTTCTTCTGCCTTTAATATCAGCTGAAGCGGTCTGAATTGCTGAATCAAAGCCATTTTGGGAGAGAGACAGTGTTTAAGATTGTGCAGGGTGAGGTTCTCTGGGTAGAAGGTAACACTTCCTGCAGTTATAATCAATGCACTTGACACTTTCAAAGGCAGGAGAAGCCATGACTTGCTCAGGGGTTAAACTTTTAAAATAACTTCCCTTGGGAAAAATGCCATCAATAAAATGGAATAATTAGTTGAAGATTCTTGAGTAGCCTAGATTTGAAAAGAAAATATTAGAGATAGGTCAGGTTTGCACTTCTACTGTATTTTCCTTCCTGTTTGTTTTTCAAACTATGAGCTTTTGTTTGAATGTGTGCAGTATTACAGAATCAATCTGCTTCAAGAGTAATGTGATCTACTTAAGACAATGCATTAATTTTATAGTCTTATTGTCTATGTAGTCTAATAACTGTAAGAATGGAGATTAAATTCTATATAAAAATACAACTTCAGATTTGTTAACTTTCTCATTTCCTACACACACATTTACAAGTAGTCATTTTAGCTAACAAAACATTTGCAACTTTGAACCTTAATGAATAAGCTTAAATTGTAATATACATTCAGTAATTTTAAAATTTAGGTCTAAATAGCATTCTATGGACATTCTATTAATTTCTAAAGAGATTAAGAGGTTTACACTGAAATTCATCTCGCTTTATAATTATTGTATTTGATAATTTCAGATTTTAGAAGAAATTTATTGAGTTTTTAATGATATTTTTTCATATAATAATTTTTATTAAAGCAGCTATTTTGAAAGTCAAAGCCTGGCAAAAAATGGTGTTTTCATACATAGTGTAGAATATGCCTACTGTACAAAATATCAATGAATAATGCATAAATGGCTTTGGAATAAAAGGTTCTTACCATTCATTAATTATTTGCTTATTTGAACTTTTTATTTTTCTTAAGGAAAATAAAATCACAGACGGTACTCTGCAACAGTAACTAAACAAGGCTTTAGCAAGTACATAACCAATGCTTTTGAGAAGCACAACATTGTATTTTCTAGTAAGTTACATTGGAATGAAATCTGTGCCACCAGAATAAGTTTTTTGTTAGAGATTATTCTGCATACAGATTTCTTACAACACATTAGCAAGAATGTATAGACTAGTCTCAAGTCCAGCAGGGTACAAGTATTTCTGTGTGGTTTTGGAGATATACTTGTGGCAAGTTGGCTGTGGAACTGTGACTTATTAACTGCTCTGAAATTGCAGTGGGGCTTTTTCTGTTTCTTTGCAGATTTCTTTTAAATTCATGATATGTGTGTCATTTGAAAGATCGATGGGTAAATACATACTAGTATGATTGTACTTGGAAATGCAGAAATTATTTGTGGTTGCAATTGTTTAGTTGTAATCCAGTGTTGTTTTGATTTAGAGAATTTGGGTCATAGCTTCATGGTTATTTATCTCTGAGTACGGTACATAAAAGTAACGTCTAGTTTTAGCTGATTACTGAAGCAGATGTATCTCTCATTTCAGTGTGAGATCATCCAGTAAAGCTGTGGTGGGGAAATCAGTGCCTTCACAGAGTGGTACGATTTAGGATAGAAACTTTGCTGGGCTTTACTTTCATGTGTAATAAACTATGCAAGTTTGCTTATCTGACCATGGAATAGAGATTTTCAAATACCTTTCATATGGTTTTTTTGGCAACATTTTCTGTTCAGGTGATCTTGTCAATGATAGTGTGAATATTGATTTTTGGAAGTGTCAGCAATGATAAACCAAATCATAGAATCATTAAGGTTGAAGAAGACTTCTAAAATTATTGAGTCCAACTGTTTACCCAGCACTGCCAAGTCTACCATATTCCTACGTGCCACTTCTACACATTGTATAAAAGCCTTCAGGAATTATGACATCACCACTATCCTCTACAGCCTGTGCCAGGGGTTGACAACCCTTTCTGTGAATAAATTTTTTGCCATATCCAATCTAAACTGTTCCCGGCATACCTTGAGGCCATGTCCTCTCATCTGGTCACTTGTTACCTGGGACAAGAGACCATCCCCCACTTGGCTACACCCTACTTTCAGGAAATTGTACAGACTGACAAGGTCTCCCCTGAGCCTCCTTTTCTCCAGGCTGAACACCCCAGCTTCCTCAGCTGCTCCTCTTACTTGAGCTCCAGATCCTTCTGTCGCTCTGTTGCCCTTGTCTGTACATGCTCCAGCACATCAACTTCTTTGAAGAATTAATTTTAAGAAGAATGATCTTTACTTATTATGATTTCTCTCCTATAATATGGGGTGATCTATTAATTGTTCATTGGTCTATCTAATAGTTCATTGGTCTAATCTTAAATGATTAGCTTCATTTTACTTTTTGAAAAAAGATCAGTAAGCCAGCACTTTTGTTCTCATTCAGGAGAACATTAGTTCAGGAATGAAAAATACGATTGTGATTTTGAAATATTTTTTAAAGAAGTCAACTCACTATCCTTTAAAAATATTTAATACGTATTAAAAATACTAAAATTGTCTTTTGACTTACTATATGTACACATGGCTAAACTGTCACATAGACAATCTTAATGTATTATAATGTGTAAATTGTATTCATTATAATATATACCATGGAAAGAGTGTGTCAGTATAAGTATGGTATATGTATGTGTTTAGTGTTACACTAAATTGCCAATTCTCTGAGTTTTCAAGTGAATCAATACTTAAAAGACTTAACAATTCAATGGTGAGATAAACACTTACTTAATAATATAATGAAATACATATTTAAATGAAATTACTCCTTATTTACTGTACATTGAGCTGGAAGATACTAACTTTAATGCATAGAAATTCAAATAAAAAATTTATATGCTTTCTGCTTAACTACTTTAGTACTGTTCTAATAATGCACGTTGCTGCTTCAGGTAATAAGAAAATAGATACGACAAAGACTTTGTTATGCAAATTAGCAAAGGATTGTAACCTTTTGAAAATACAAAGATCTTTGGCGTTATGTATGTCCCTTTTGATCAAAAACTTTTAAAAGTTTAATAATTCTGTTAAAACTAACTAAAACTGTGGGTAATTGTCTTCTTTTCCCTAAAATGAACAAATTATAACATCAAAAACCCTGAGAGTGAGGTATGTAGTAGGTCATTTACTGCTGCAGGCATTTTCTCTCCCTTCAGGATGTGCTTGTTTAGTTTCTCTCACTTTGTGCCTGTAGCACTCTTTGGTGAAATTCAGACATGTTCTTCCCCTTCAAGGAATCTCTAGGGTGGTAGATAACTTATACAAAATTAATAAATAGTGTTGCTTTATTTTTACCCATCCCAGGCAATTCTTTTCCCACTTGAGAAGAGTTGAGTTGCACAAGACATATTTATTTAAAAAATGTGTGCTTTTGCATAGAGTTAAACAGAGAAATTAGACATAATAGGGTGGAATATGCCACTAAGAAAATGGAATTACTCAATTTTCAGTGATTCCTTAATGGAAAAAAAATGGAATGGTGAAAATCCCTTTTATGTTGGTTAACCTTTATAAACCTAGAATTTTTAAACATGTCAAGGTATAGGAGGTTTCAATAGTTAGTTTTCTTTTTTAATTCTGGGCTTGTAAATTTTGTTTCCTTTCATCCTAGCAACATTCAAGGAGTAAACCTGTTTTGAGGCTATTCAGCTGGATGATTATTTTTGGGGAAGACCAGCTGTTCCATCTTGCATATTCACAACCATTTGTTCTAACATATTGCCGTGCTAATCCTTTTAGGAGAAAGAGAGATTGGCACAGATAGCTTAACCTGTTATATTGTGTGCTACATGGAAGCCTTCTCTCTGCCACGACAAAGGCAGTGAGACTTCACATTGCTTTGGAGGGTAGAACGGATAATGATGCTTGGATGCAAATATATGCTGGTATATGAGGGAAAACAACTTGGAGGTTTTTTCCATTTTTGGTAGTTGTTAATTTTAATTGTCCTTTTAGCTGTGAAAAACAGAGTTGCACTTAACAGTGTAGTGGACTTAAACTGTTGCTTGCTTTTTAGTACTTAAAACAATCCTAAAAAAATATGTGATTGTATTAAATACTATCATTTATTGTAAAGTTTTCTTCCTAGGTGTTACCCACTGGCATATTAAGCTTTTCTTAAGAGTAGATATATTTAGCTTGTAAGTAAATATTCTTTTTTCTAAAAATAATTTGAAAAATATGGGCAGAAAATATTCATGGTGCTTCAGTGGACCGGTGATTGAGTTTCTGCTGACCCTCGGTAGCTGAGCCTGTGTTTTGAATCCCAACTCTTCCTCCAGTGTTGAGGGTAATGTGGTTGAGTACTCTGGAATGAATTCCTGAATGCTGATAACAGGAGGCTTTACCATGAAGTGCAGAAGCCACTCATGTGTAATATGCATCTTCCACATCACGCATGGTTGAGATCAGATACAGGATTTTCAAGACTTGACAGCCCTGGTTCATGAACAGTGATATTTATACTGAATTTAGGACTATCTGAGTGCTAATATTCAACTGATAGATACCAGCTGATGATAAAAATAAGTGACTCTGAGATTCCATTTTAATGCTACAGTGTTGTTATTGTCAAATACTGAAAACAGTTATTACTGCAATTCATTAAAATAGCATTTATTAATTAATACCTCACATTGAATCAAACAACTGCTGTCTTTGATTATGTGTTAGAAAAATGTAATCAATTTGATCTTTTCTGTTAATATTGACATTTTTCATTTTATTAATTATATTTATATTCACCATGTTAGTCCAGTGTTTCTTTTTTTGCTTCATTTTGAAACCTTTCTTAAAATAACACAATCCAGATATTTTTGACTTAGATTAACCCCCCATCCTATACTGTATATCCACCTTCTCCACATATGTTGTTTTGTGAGATTTTCGGTACGTTTAATTTATTTCTCTAAAAATGGTTTCATGCAGGTATGAAAAATTTCAGGACAGGAGAGTAGTGGAAGTACAGCTGACTGAGCTGTTCAAATACCTTCCATCTTAGGTAAATAAGAATTGTTTTAATGTTTTTCTGGTGGAAATGAAGGTCTTTCTTCTAGTCTTATTTATAGAAAAATTTTTGTGGGAGCTTGTTTAGGATTTGACTAGGACTCCAGTAGAAAATCATCTATAAATACCAAAGACAATAGAAATAAATATTTGCTACTTTGACGTCTTACTAGTTCCATGTTACTAGTATTTTGAAAATGTTACTCATTTCTCTCTCAAGTCCTTGTGTTTCTCTTTGAGAGATTATTTTAAAATGTAATCAACACTATTTTTGCTTCTTAATGGTAGTGGTTTTGTGGTGTGATCTTTCTGTATTTGCAGGTAGCCAAGTACTTATTCTGTTGCAATTTTACTTCTCTAATTTACATTTTTTCAATTTAAAATTTTCAATTTAAAATTTTCTCAAGTGCCTCTAGATGTGTATATGTATGCAGGTATATACATGTGTATGTAAAGAAAGGTACAGTGCATCGTAATTGTCTAGTTAGTTGTAACTTTTTGGTTTTATAAATCAGAATATTAGGTGTGGAACATTCAGGAAAAATAATAGTTAATTTTTTATGTCTTTTGGGTTTGAAAGCTGTGTGTGACTTCTGTGTTTTTGGAAATGCTGATTGTATTTTACAGCATAACAAGCACGTACTTCATTAAGTCTTTGTACATTTCAGCTGGTAAAATTTAAGACGTGTCTGCTGAGAATCCATGCATTTTTAAAAGTTTGTAAGTTGGCCAAATTTGAGTCGTATCTCATGGGAATAGGAGGCCAGCCCATTCCAGCCAGAATTTAAGCTCCTAATTAAAAAATACATGTGCCATAAAGTGTTTTTTAGCAAAGATCGCTAGATTTTTGTAAACAGGCAAACTGAACTCTTCTGTTGTGACTTTCTCTTGAATACAGATTAATGATTTACTGTGAAATTTTCAACAGAGTTCAGCCTGAGGCAAAACCAGCTGTAAAATTTAGCTTAAGTTTGGTAAAGTTCTGAGTAAGTCAGAAGAAAATAACTGTCATTTTGTGAGCCTTAAGGATAGGCAGATTAATTGATTTCCAGCTGTCATTCACTGCATTACAAGGGTTCCTTAATCACCAGATTTGCAGACCAGTATCAAGAAATTCTCCTTTTAACCATGAAAGCTTTGAGAGAGGTTCTTACTGTTTGTTTTTTGATCAGAAGCTTATGTCAATTTGTGAGTAACACAATTGAGCTACTTTTATATTCTGTTGTCCAGGTTCTAGATTTAATAAATCTGTTCTGGAATTTTTTTTGTATATTTTCTTACTTTTTTTATCCCAGGTATGCATATATTTTGATACTCTGTAGACTGAGAATTGCTGAAACACTCACAGGTCTGACGATAGTAACTAAGCATTAAAATGTGACATTAGAAGATGATCACTGAAGTAGCAGGATTATTGAGTGTGAGTTGAGAGTGACTTGTTCTTTAGCTGTGCAGTACCTCTATTATGCATTTCATAACATTATGCAGTGCCTTCACAAATTGATTGTGGTCCAGTTCTTGGATAATCTTAGCTGGGATGATATGAGACAAGGTGTTCAGGTTCCATCTGGACTCGCAACTCCTAGACACTTCCAGAATTTTATCCTGAAATAGTTCAGTGCTGACCTATTTAGCCACAATCCCAAAAGAGAATGTCTCTTGTTTGAGGGAAAATTAAAGCTATTACATTAAGTGATTATGGTGTGCTAATGGCACGGCAGTACATGCCTCTGGACCTCTGAAGTATAATAGGATTTACAAACTACCAGCTATTATATACTGAGTACTTGCAGAGAGGGATGGTGAGGACATTGTAATAAAGATCAGTAGGAAAGCAGACAGCTTTGTGTAATACCTCATAGCTATTGTGGGATAGAAAGAGACATAAAGAATCAGGTTGTCAATGAAATTGCTTCTCCAGACGTAAAAGTCAGGTTGTTCAAATATAGGACAAGATTAAAAAAGTTTGAAACCAAAGAGTGTGTTTTTCACTCATTAGGAAGTGTATGAATAGGCATAGCTGCTATCTCTTGTATGTGAGGAAAATACAGGACCCCATTTTGTTTGTGTTAGCAGTATAAAAGTAGAAGAAAGAGATGATAGTGGAAAGTGACAGAACAGCAGAGCCTAGGGAAAAGTCACTGGAGGAGGCCAAGAAATCCTTATGTTTTGAGGAGAATTTAATGCAGTCTGTCCAGATGCAGAGTTGAAAGAAATGCTCTTCTTATCAGTGCAGGCAGAAAGAATGTTAACAGGTGTGACCCTTGATTGACCAGTCAGCACTGAGAACTGAGCTATCTTCTTAGATGACTTTGAGTGTTGCTGCCCAATTGCTGGCATTGTTTGTTGGAAGGACCAGGAAGAAAGACAGAGCTCTGGAGGGAGAAGAAGGGAGTTAAGAGGGGCTGTGTCCGGTTGACTGAGTGTCATCAACAGACCCTTCAGACACCCGCAGACCTAGCAAGTATTGTGTTTAGATGCCTTTGCTGTACTTGGTACTGTTTTTTATGGATGACATCCAAGTTGTAGATGTTGAAACAGCTTTTTGAACTAGCGGAGGTCATAGTCTGTAAAGACAGAGTTTATTACTGTTACAGATATTGTAACAATGTTATATATTGTGCAGTAACAGGTGCAGGAAATTTGTGACAAGCCTAAAAATGACACTCGTCTCTCCTGGCATCCTGGCGAATGTCTTAATGTTGACATTATTTTCAATATACCAGTATATTTAAGGAAAACTGAGGGTGTTGGTAGGAACAACTTTTTTATTATTATTTCGTTAATTTTTTTATTATTTTTTGGGATTTTTTTGCATTTTCCTCTCAGGAATCTGTAGTTCACCCCTCAGTAGTGTTATAGAGCTCTATTTCATGAAAAAGAACACTGAATACTAATGATATCTGAAAAAGTCAATTTTCTTTTTTTATTTTTTTTTCTACTCTTTTCAAAGCAGAAGCTGAAATTTCTGGAGTGCAATATGAAAAACAATATGGAAAAATAAAATTTTCCAGTCAACTGTTCTTATGTCCTGAGATATTAATCTTACAACCAGACAAGATTGATTAAAAGTAATACTATACTTTTTTGAATTTAGATAAAGCTGTGAAATAGCTTTCCATCCATGAAAAACAACATTATCTTTTTGTCAAGGTAACCACAAATGTTTAGGGGACACTGAAATGGATTGGCATTGGAAGTGGAACAGTCCATTTGCAGGTGGCTATCTGCCATTTCTGTGAAATAGGGTAGCTCTGAAATGGTTTGAAGATTTGTAATGCCCAGTTGTGTGGAAGAGTGTACAGTAGAGGAAACAGCAATAGTATTCAAAAGTTACCAAAGACCAGTATTGAAGTTCTGTTTTTCTTTTACATTTTATATGTGCAGTTTCTGGATATAGGTTGCTTTAATTTGTAGCCATTCACTTTTCATGCTTTGATTTCATCCTTTATTAATGATCTCTTAAATATTTTTTCTATTGCCCAGTGCATAGCTAAAGAAGATTTACTTCTTTTCCAGAGACATAGTATCTCATTGTTGAAAAATCTGCATTTACAGGGAAATGAATACACTGTGGTATTGTTATATATATTTAAGCAAACTGAAGATCAATTGTGAAAAATGAACAGTGCAAAATAAGAGTCTAGTCCTGCTTTATTTCATATCCAGCTACAGAGTATTCACTTTATGAAATAGTACAGTATGCATTTATAGTGCTTACTTTTGCATTGCAGTTTAACCTGCACCATTTTAAGTTACTCCCTGAAAATTCCTAGTACTTCTTTGTGAGTGATAGATACTAATAATAAGTAATAGTGCAGTTCTGAGTAACATTTATAGAATTAAGAGATTACTTTTCCCCCCTTAGGCTCAAAGGATTTGTCATTTACAATGGTTTTGCATTCACATTATTGAAAACAAGTTTTTATTGTAAGTAATTTGGGGATAGTTTTTCAGAAATGAGTTACCAAAAAAGTTAGTAAGATAGTGTGATTAAAGCAAGACAAAACCCCAAACAAATAAATGAATACATGTCATGGCTATTTTATTGATTCATTTTTGAAAGGTAAGAGCCTAACCTTTTATACTTTTCAATAGTGAGAAAATGAAGTGTGCTGACCTAATTTCTGTATGCAAGATTGATTGCAATATAACTGGAGCTTGCCCTCTTTTTGTTTTAGCCATGTCTTTATGTCATGAGTGATTACAGACCAGATGGAACTTGTATATATTCTTGTAAATATATGTGTGATGCACCAGTTCTGTGCAATATAAGCATTATTTTTATTTCCATTTTTCAGGGTTTTGTTTTAACTCTTTGCTTTGACTTGTGATCTGTATCACCCATGACAGATGAAAAAATACCTTCTAATAACTTCATTTGTTATAAAACTTAGCATTAGTGTATATATTGTGGATGCTAATACTAAATATTACAAGTTTTGAGGAAATATTTTTGATGGTTAAAGTCCATAGCTCTGATGTATGAGGGTATGCAAACTTCTGTTTTCCTTACATTTCTTGAAACACTGGGAGAATATTCCTTCCTGAAAAAAAAAAATCTGGCCATGCAGCTATGCAGAAACCTTCACCTTTCAAACACCATGGTTTTCTAGTATGTCACTTGTGCCATGCACACAGGCCTTTAAAGTTTTGTTTGCCACTGCACTAACAGAAATCATAAAAAGAAGAGCAAATTGGCAGTAATTGCATGACTCTGGGGATTTTTCTCATTTGTTTACTCTAGAATTTGCTATTAGAATTTGCTATTGTGTTAGTTTGTGTCAATGAACTATTTAGTGAAAAAAGAGAATTTTCTTTTACTTGAGTTGTAAAGTGTTTGTTGTGAATTTTAGATTAAAAAGTTAAGAAATCAAATTTCAATTTCTATGAGAAATGTTTCCACAAAATGTTGGCAGTCTGGTATGTAGTATCTCTTGTGTTTGGTTTACAGATGTTTATACTTAATTCACCTTCCAAATTGGCTAAAAGCCTGTTCATGTACCCTGAGTTTCAGTGCCCTTTTCCTAATGCAAAGGAGAGATTGAAGGGTAAATAAAAATCACTAGTGAGGTACAGTGTTGAAAAAAACCCTGTAAGTATGATTACAGAAATAAGCCATTGTTCACAAGAATATGTTGTATTCATTACTTGTAAGGAGTTAGGGATCTGGAGACTCAATCCTCTCAGGCAATTTTTTTAAATTTTTTTTTCCATATTTATGCATGAGGACTGGGTGATGAGTGTTCCCAAGTGGCGATGACCTGCATGATCCTGCCTTCCTTTAAGTGAAGGGCTGAAGTCATCAGTGGAATTCCAGCTCCTGACAAATCATGTAGCCAGACAGTGTTTAGTCTCTCCAATCTTTTCACGGGCATCTCCTTATTATTTTTAGATCCCGAATGCCTGTCTCTGTAGGTTATTAAACATTTGATGTCAGTTTGTACTCAGTTCATTCCTGCAGAGTTATGCTTAAACTACATGCCTGTATTAACCATGTGGTTTGTGTGAAGGTGTACCATGTGTGATGCTTTGTCCCCTAGTTTATGTGAGTATTTTAGTAAAAATTATTAATCCTTTCCTGAAGTTAATATGTAGAGGCAAATTGAGTTAGGCAATTTTTTTAACACTGGAGAAGTATCAAAGTCAAAAGGATATTTCAAATCATTTTGCTCTGTTTAGGTTACTTAACCCAAGTTCCCTCTAAATGCTGGGTTTTAATGTTTGCAAAACGCCACTGGTTTTAATTTGCCTGTTGTACAGAGATGAAGATTGTCAACCTAAGTGATAGACAAGGCTGCTTTAGCTATGGTTTTATCAGAAACTTATTTCCTGGGTATTAGATCTTATCTGCTAGATTAGCCTCTATCTCCTTGTGCTAGAGATTTATGGGTTAATAGATACTCTAATCTAATCATGTTCAGTATTTTATATAACTGAATTATACATTTCTTAATTTATAATGTTCTATTACTGTTCCTATGATTTGTAATTGCCTTTTGGAATTTTTTTAAACCCAGGCTATTCACATTGAAAGGCCTTGCCCACAAGGTCAAACACAGACGTTCCGTTTTGTTTAGAAATAAGCTTTGCTAAACTTTAGTGTTGAACTGAAAAATGATGTCTTTGTGTGGGATTAACCTTCCCTCTTGGAGCTGTCACTGTCCCTGTAGCCTGGGACTGTTCATTGCTGTGAAACTCTCCTGATTTTTCCCTTGAGGAGGGTAGGTTGTGTTGTTCGTCTGTTGATCATTTTGTGTCTAGAGGCCTTTCCCACTCCCCTCAATTTTGTTTTACCACTGAATGGGACTATGGTAATGCTTGGGCTTTGTCCCTCTCTCATTGTCTTTCTGACTAATGGATAGAAATGTCAGGCATAGAGAACAGCCCCAAACTGTGACCTCTGTAACATTCCCCTTCAGCTGATTGACGTTTAGGCAGCTGCTAAGAGAAATCCTCACCATTCAGAGGTTGGTGTACTTGCTGAACGAGTTCCCCAGTGTCAATCCTGTTAGCCCAATTGCCATATTCTGGGAATGGTGGCCTTTAAATGCTAGATTAAAGATTCTGCACCTGCCAGTGATATGATGCCTTCCCCTTCCCTCCACAACTGTGTCACCTTGAATACTTCCAGGGCTTTGCGGTCCAATTACAAAGGCACCTTTTGTCCCATTAGGATTCCCAAAATGCTTTGTACTGCTACTCTTTTTGATTATTTTTTTTCAGGGTGGTGTGTTTGTTTGTTTCTTCTTGTAAACCCAGCTAAGCTCAAGTGTGGGAAGTTTTTTTTTTTTTTGCAAATGTTAGCTTTTGACATTTCACTTGGAAAATTAAACAGCAGCATCAAATATGTATTAAAATAAATATGGATTATTTCTCTCAGTGCCAATGTGCCAGGAAAAAATACAGCAGAAAAAGTCCTAGCAGTAAAAAGGATGAAGAGGGTTGTATGCATTACTCAAATCCTTACTGTATCAAAATAATTTTCTTGCAATTTGAAGAATCACAAACCTTACCAGGAGAGGATTAAAATTGTTATTGTTGTTGTTAATATAATTATCATCATCATCATCTTGGTCTTATATTAGTACTTTAAAACTTCATTTTGAACACCTGTCTTTATTTATATTTTCACTATTATGATGTAGAATTTATAGAAGTAGCTAATAGATCCTACCTTTTCTGCATCTTTCGCCTTGGAGCCCATAGTTAGAACAGAACATTCAGTGCTAAGAAAAAGCCTGGTAGGGAACTTTGAAAATTATTCTCAAAAGTGGTATGTCAGGAATATTGCACTTGATTTGCTTTTATGCACTAGTTACAGAGGTTTCGGTGTGGCTGACTTGACTGTGAGTATGGCAATGGTACTTCATAAATATAGGTGATTACATATCTGGCCTGAGGATTTTCTGATTTTGCATACTGATCATGTTTCCAGTTACTCAAAAATGGCATAGCATATTGTCAATTCTTTGTACAAAATTAATCATAATATTGTACTTTTCCATTTTCACTATGAAGTGTTAAGTGTTCTTTCTTTCAAAATCTCATAATTGTTGTTGAGGTGGAAATTTCTATGTAATTATTTGCCACATACTAGCACACCTCTGCAGTTAAACTGCTTGTATATGTGTCTATATTTAAGCTAAATAAATGAGTTTTAGAAAATTCATTCTGTCAACAAATGAAATAATAAACTTCTAGCTCAGCTCAGCAGTGTTTCAAGAGAAAGGTTGTCAGTAGATATTTTTTTTAGCAGAACTGGGGACCTTTGGGTTCTTTTGCCTAGCACTGCAAATGTCTTTGGCATCTCTGCAGCAAATGTTGGAATGACTACCTTTGTTTTTCAATTGTGTTTAACATATTAATTTAAAAGGTGGTTTGTTATAGCATTCTGTGCAAGATAAATTTTATTTCAGTGTTTTATCTAGGACCTTCATGGCCAAAGAATGGCAGGCTGGACTTAATAGGATAGGTGTTAATCCCTCTGAAATCTCCAGAAAAGACTTGTTATTAAATGGAAGAAAAGGATATATATCCATTTTTCTGCATGACTTCAGGTTTTGTGTGTGGTGTTCCTGGGTTTATGAGGAGTAGTCTCTGACATTGGTTTTCTGATTGCCAATTAGTATTTTGAGAATCAAATATCAGGAAAGTATTAGAAAATGTGGGGAGTTTTTATTATGTCCCAGAAAATGCAGGTTTCATTCAGGTGAATAAAACTTCTGTTTTATTAGAAAAGCTCTGAGTAATTACTCATCTGCTTGAAAACAGATCTGAAAACAGATCGGATTGAAAATTTTCAATTTAAAACTGAAATAATTAGAGTCTGGTAATTTTTTCAGGTAGATGGTTCAGAATTATGTAATGCTGATAGAGATATATATTTGATGAAAAGGTTGCTCTGAAAATAATAGGTTCTTAGAAAGTTCTATCTTCTTTTGAAAAAGCCAGTGGCATTGAGAGGCTGTGTCTTGACTGCCTCAACAATTGTTGAATTAGGTATAATCAAATTATAAATATCTCTGATGGCTACTGCTCATGTAAAATGAAATACACCTTTTTCTCACTGTCACCATTCAAAGTGATTCTTCCCACAACACTGGATCATAGCTTACCAAATTCCATTCTTTAAGGGCTGGCTGGAAGTCACTTTATCATTTTGGGGGTTTTTATATGGTTTGGATTTAGTAACTAAAAGTAGTTCTAGAGAGATATGTGGATTCTGTATGTGAAATGGAATGGAGTTAGGTTTGCATGGTACTGCTTTCAGAGCCAAAACAGCTGAAAAGTTCAGTAAAATTCGTCATAAATACTGGAAAGTCAAAGAGACTGTGTACACAATACTGCCATTTGCATCTGGCTACATTTCAAAGACGCGATTCA
Organism: Anomalospiza imberbis; assembly: GCF_031753505.1. NCBI lineage: Eukaryota > Metazoa > Chordata > Aves > Passeriformes > Viduidae > Anomalospiza > Anomalospiza imberbis. The sequence continues at coordinate 44,312,920 of NC_089721.1, forward strand.
TCTTTTACATCCGTTGTTTTCCCTTTTTAACATTATATACAGCATTCAAGCATTTTGCTTTTTCAATAGTGGTCTTACAGCTTTAGCAAAATTCAAAAATAATTTATTTTCACTTTTTCAATTCCATATGGCTCTAACCTAAAGCATAAAAATATAAGTGCTGGTTGTCCTTTTTTTTCCTCAACCTATGTATTTTACGTTTCTTTCCCATGAAATTCTTTGTTTTCTTTTTGAGCTGAGATTATTTTTAATAATTAAAAATATTGAGTTTTAAAAATCATTTAGAAGGAAGATATGTTTGCAGTCCCTAAAAATACGTAGTAATATTTTTAGAGCAGATAACTTATAATAGTTTGGACTTCAACTGCCACTTTTGCAAATCTGTAACAAAACTAAAGAAATTATTTAAATCAAATGTACAGTATCCCTTCAAGTTCCTTTAGTACAAGACTTTGTCATTCAGTTTTTGTATTCTGCACAGAGGACAAGCTAGATCAGCAGTTTCCATCCTTTGCATTTCACTCACTTGGAGATGTATGCTTCTATAGCTTAGAAATTACTGCAAAAATTGCTGCTCTATTCTGTTCCTGGACATCAACTACTGATTTTACAGCCAATTTACTGTGCAAAAAGGGTTCATCTCTTAGATGCAGAAATTCTGAACAGTAGAATGTGTCTGCCTAAAGCCAGAGTTTAGTTGAGCTGATCTGTGTAAATCTCCAAACCTCAAACCAAATGTTGTTAGAGAAATGCTGTAATCAGCAGCCATTTTCATGGGAAAAATACTGCTCACTGTGAATAAAGTTATGTTTTGTTTAAAGTCAGTATAAACAAAGACTAGTAAATGTATTGGATGATTAGGAGCTTTATTTATCAAGCTTAGAAAGTTTGTTTGTTTTCCTTTTCTGTAGCTATTTATAATAAATTCCAAATTGAATTTAAAGAATAGTTTGATGCAGCTTGTCTAAGAAAATGAAAAGCCTGAATCTGCCAATTTTGTGGGAGTTTGGGTAAGGCATGGAGCAGAAATGAGGGAGAGCCCAAAAACCAAGGGCTAAAATTCCTCTATTCCTCCTCTCTCTTCTACTCCTGTTATTGACTGGATTGTTAGATAATAAAAGTAATATTGGTTGTAGGTAAAAATATTTTGACTTGGAGATGTAGTAGATGAGAAAGGCAAAAAGAGGTATGTGCTAGTGATTTTGAAAATTATTATGGAAATCCTAGGAGAAAACTTCCTGTATAAACTTTGCACTGAGGACAACTTTCAACTGTTATCAAAAGACTTGGCAAAGCAGAAATGTTGGCAAGACATTAGTGCTTTGATGGGCATGGATGCTCTTGATGTTCTCACTTTTGGAGAGAAAGAATGGATACAAGTTCAAAGAAGACAGAACTAAAGCTTATTCCAGCATGTAAGCTTAACTTTTAACTGATTAGCCATAGTGTGTTCAGAACTGTGTATGTTTGGGCTTCTGGTTAACTATTGAATATGAATGTGATGTAATACATAAATGAACAATGATTTTATAATCACACATCATATTCAAATACCTTCTCAAGAAGCCCATGAAGGAGGAAATAGAACTATCTTCAAATTAGTAAATTTAAAAAACTATGTTAAAGCAAACTGTATTAAATAGCAAAGAAAGCAAAATTTAATTTGTAATAGTGGCAAAGTAGTTTTAATTGCTGATTCCAAGGACAAGAAAGAAATGGGGAAAACTAGCTTTTCTTTAAGGCAGTGAATAAAGGAGTAAATTCACATCTGGACTGACAGAGAGGCCAACAGTATCAGTTTCAATAAGGTGAGGTATGGGGCCTGTGCTTGGTCACAACAATCCCATGCAGAGCTGCAGGCTGGGAGCAAAATGCCTGGAAAGCTGTCCAGCAGAAAAGGGCCTGAGGGTGCAGATCAACAGTGGCTGAACGTGCACCAGCAGCCTGAGCAAGTGGCCAAGAAAACTAATGACATCCTGGCCTGTATCAGGAATATGTGCACAGCAGGACTAGGGCAGTGATTGTCCCTCTGTACTCAGCACTGTTGAGGCTGCACCTCAAATCCTGCATTCAGTTTTGGACCCCTCATCACAGGAAGGACATCTAAGTGCTGGAACAAGTCCAGAGAAGGGAAATGGAGCTGGAGAAGTATCTGAAGCACAAGTCTGATGAGTCACTGAGTGACTGAGGAAGCTGGGGTTGTTTAGCCTGGAGAAAAGAAGGTTCAGGAAAGACCTTACTACTTTCTCCAACTGCCTTGAAAGGAGGCTGTACCCAGGTGGGGGCCTGTCACTTCTCCCAGATAGCACCCAATAGGATGAAAGGAAATGGCTCACGTGGCACTAGGATAGGTTAATTTCAATATTAGGAAGAATTTCTTGACCAAAACAATGACCAAGTGCCGACACAGGCTGCCTGCAGCAGTGGTGGAGTCACCATCACTGGAGAGATTTAAAAGATGTATAGATGTAGCACTCTGGGATGTGGTTTAGCGGTGGGTTTGGCAGTGCTGGGTTAACAGTTGGACTAGTAATCTTACTGGTCTTTTGCAACCTTTTCCAAATGATTTTATGATTCTATAAATATAATTGAAAGCCAAGTCTTTACAGTATTTTTAGGTGAACCTATTAGCAGGAAGATGTAACTACAGCCAATAGGAATAATTATGCCTTTTCTCATGTAATTTGGTAAGCAATAAATGAATGAAAGAGATCTGCTAGGTAACATTTGGAATTTCTGTTGTGAAGGATAAGAAAGAAACTGAGGAAATAAGAAACATAGAGGCAAAAAAATAACATGTTGTTATCAGTGAATATTTTAATATTAAAACATGGGTCTCAGCAGTGTCTGTATTTGGTGGGAATGTACCATACAACGGGAACTTTCCAGAGATGCAATTTTAGGTATGGATTCAGAGCATGACTGGTATATATGGCAAGATGCAAATGGGACAGGAAGTTAGTGTGGGAGAAAAAAATTTAGACCTGCCAAGTAATTTAAACATCAGACTGAAGAGGCCTGTAGATTGACAGGTGCAGACAGATGCTGCTCTGCCATGAACAAAGCTGGTGATGGTCTTTTGTGCTTGGGCTAGCAGAGCTGTACAGAGCATCTGACCAGGTCAGCCTGGGTAGAACTACTGCAGATGTGCCTTTTGAGGTATCCTTTTCCCAGTACATCAGCTTGCAGTTGCATTCTGCCAGAAGCTGGGTTCAGAGGCCAGGGAATCCAAACTGATGCTGTGGATGCAATTGCATATTTTATCTTCTAAGTTGACTCCTAGTCTGTGTATCAGATGATATTTGTAAGATAATTGAGGAACTCCACCAGAAGACATAGGGAAGGGAGTTAAAAAGAAAAAAAGAGAGATTACTACTTAGCCTTTAAATCAACACTCATGTGTTGTTTTGGGATGACTTTGGATGTCTGCCTCACAACAAACTGTGCAATAGAAGAATGAGAGCAGTTATTGATGCTTCTGGAAAAGAATCCCTTTTTTTGCATGTTGAAACATGATTGCTAAAAGCAGCCTAAGTTATTTTGTGAGAATGCAGAATGGCAGTTTGATTATTTGGAAGTATTAATGTTCCTCTCAAATTACAAAATTTTATACTAATGATTAGAAATACTGTTTTTCTTCTGAAGGGCTCTAAGCTTGTTACTTAAAATCCAGTGACTGCAAGACTATTTACTAGTAACACAATAATGTCACAATTACAAATGGATATCTTGAGAAAAGTATCAAAAAGCAAATATGAAATATTCTTACTTTGCTTATATAGGAATAATGTAGTTTCCCTATTATGGTGGGGTTTTAGTAAAAATGGAATAATTTTACAAAAAACAAGATTTCTGATACTTACATAGGAAATTTGAGCAATATGTGATAATAAACTTGGAGCAGTCCCCCTCCTCAATTCATAATTTCATCAATAAAATCCTTTATTTTTCAAACTGTAAAGCTTTACTTTACCTGAATGCTTTTTTGAATGCTCTTTTCCCAGTCTTTCATTGTCTGTTGACTTTGGTGTTTTCCCTCACCTTGTTTGTCTTTTATTGTCTCTTGATGAAAACTTTTTGCCCTTACCTGGTCTTGAAGAGTGATCTGTGGCTGGATCTCAGGAGGTGAATGGTGTGTGCAGCCCTGTTCTGAATGGGGGCCTAGGAAAGGAATTTTTGACAAATGTGGTTACAAAGGATGATTCTCTCATAATATCATCAGAAGTATTAGTGCTGGAAGGAAATAAAGATGCTTTTATTCTTTCAAGTGTCCACATTTAGTGTCAATTAATATATTTTTCTTCTTTTTTTTTTTTTTTCAATATAAATGGGTAATGTTCCCGCATCTTCCAGTCTTGGTATTTGACTTTAGGGATTATTAACCTTCTCACAGTTAGTGTTTGTGATGGCCATTTCTTGGTTCTCTAGAAACCTTCTTATGATCTATGTTACTTAATTTCCTTTATATTTTTGCATTAACTGTAGTTATAAGTCTGGGAATTTCTTAGGAAGTTTAGTTTTTACAGAAGGAAGGACAAGGCGCTGAAACTTGAGCTGTGGCCTGCTCGTTTGTAAAATGGTACATTGCTTACAGCATTTTCATAATTGCTGTCTGTATTGGAGAAGTAACAGGTTTTGTGTACAGAATTGGTGAAGAACCACAACCACAGGACACCTCTGTATCTAAGAAGAGCAGATGGGACTTTTTCTGTGGAAATAAGTTCAGAATGGTTTATGGCATTTGACACACAAATTAGAGCTGTAACGTAATAGTTTTCTCCCAGGTGGCAATTCTTTTTACCTTGATACTCTCTCTCTTTAAGAAGTACCTATTATTTCTTTTCTCTTCTCCTTCTACCATGAACATTTTCATCCCTTTACACAATTCCTAACTGATGGTGAGTTGTGCTCACAGATCAAAGTTAGAAGCCCAGGCTAGAACTCAAACCCTCAGCTGAATATAGTGCAAAGACAGAAACTTGTCTCCAAATAAATGTCCTGTTGAGGAGCGGTGGCACATTGGATGAATGTCTGGCCTCGAAATGGGTTTATGGCTCTGAAAGCCTTAACCCCCACGCAGCCTCTTGAACTTTTATCAGGTTGTTACTATCAGTTAAGTTTCCATAGTTATAATATTGTAGTGTATTTTAAAGTTACACAGCTAGGCTTCAGAAAATTCTGCATGAAATCTCATGCTGGTCTGATTCAATTTTATATAACAAGCAGCTTAACTTCAAGAAGTCACTCTCTTTTGATTTTTAAGTAGCAGGGTAGTACTTTCATTTAAAATCTCAGTTTTATCAGGTTGCAACTTCACTGCTAATATTTGTATTATGTATGAAAGTTCAGTGACATTTTTCACAAAGTGTATTTTCAATTGCTTTAGTTCTCTTTTGTGAGAAGTAGAGTAATATTTGTCCTACTTTTGGATACTTCTCAGTAATATTCATTTGATAGTGAAGAATAATTACAAAATATCTGGTGTAGAAAACTAAACTATAGAGATGCTTACGTGGGCTAGGAATGTGTATTTCTGAAATGAATTTTATTAATATTTTACAGTCACTAGTTTCAGAAACTGAATCACCATTGATTTTGTTTGTAGTATTCCTGATGATATCTGTGTAGATGCATTGCTTAATATTTAATACTCACTGTAAAGGACTGATCCCAGAAATCTGCACTATCAGTGGATGCAGTGAGATGTATCCAGATTATCCTTGGAAGATTTGACTAAGGTTACCTGAAACCATGGGATCACATTTCTGCTTCCATTTCAAATTAGCATCTTGTGATGGCAGAGATGAAGAGACACCAGCTCTCTTCTCCCTCACTTTGGCGGTACCTTCTTCTCAGGCGCTTGAACTGTATCAGATGACTTTGTTCATGTGTGATGGATGCTACAGCAGGCACAAAGGACAGCATAGCCAGGAATAGGAATAGAAATAGCATCCATTTTGACATCTGCACGGCTGCTATTGTGGAAACTTAGGCTCTTCAGGATAGCTACCCAATGAGAATCACCTTCCAGATAATCACTTCTTCCATCATTGACTGTAAAGGGAATGGTGGGCTGGGCTTCTCTTGGTAATTTTTATTACAGAGATGAAGTGTTAAATTATTTTGAAGAGTGGGTTGTCTTAAATATGCCTCTGTGTGGTCATTACAGATCTAAAAATGCAATTGAGAGTCTTATGCAGTTCTTTTCCAGACTGTAGTTGTTAAGAAGAGAAGTTTTCAGTCTCCATCAGCACATACCTCACTGTGTAAAAATTTCTCATGGGCAAAATATATTTAGTACCCATCTTATGCATCTGATTTTTTTCTGTGTACATTTCCTGTTTTGTTTTTTTTTTATATGCGCTATTATAGACAACAACAGGAAAACTGAAAAACAAGCCAAAACCCAATAAAAAAGTAAGACTGTTAGACCCCCTTAAAAATACATGAAGTGTACCTCTGTCCAGAAAATGGATGTCCAATTTTCTTAAGGATTTACTTACTAAGATGCCAAGTTCTGTTTAGATACATCAGTAACTTTATAAATACAGGTTTCTCATTGGAAAATTACCTGCACTATAATTGTAGGGGGAAATGATGGAAAGAATCACACAATGGAAATGTGTGTTGACTGTATACATAGATCTGATTACTTTATATACACAGTACTTGACTGTGAAATATTACTTGAAGTAATTTTTATACTTAGGTGAGCATATGACTGAAGTTGGTTGTAATAAGGAGATATATGAAAAAGGTAAAATAACTTGACTGTTGCAGTGCAAGTGAGGGCAGGCGTCGAAAGGACAGTACCTCATGAGATTCCTAGGGGCCCACATCCTGAGCTTGACTGGGTCCCTCTGGATGGCATTGTGTCCTTCAGGAGTGTCAACTTCACTCCTCAGCTTGGTGTCAGCTGCAGATTTACTGAAGGTGCATTTGATCACTTCATCTATGCCCTTAATGAAGACATTAAACAGCAGGGGGCCCAAAATAGACCTCTGAAAGTCACCACTTGTCACTGATGTCCATCAGGACTCTGAGCCATTATGTTCCTCTGGATGTGACCATCCAATGACTCTAATCCATATATCAGTTCTCTCATCGAATCTGTCTCTCTGCAATTTAGAGTAGTATGTTTTTGGGGGACTGTGCCAAAGGCCTTACAGAATTTCAGGTAAATGACATCTATAGTCCTTCCCTTGTACTCTGATGTAGTCAGCCCATCATAGGAGCCCACTAGTTTGATCAAACAGGATTTTCTCTTGCTGAAGTTGTGGTGGCTCTCTCCAGTCTCCTCTCCTCCATCTGCCTTAAGACAGCTCCTAGGAGGATCTGTTCCATGATCTTCCCAGGCAGAGAGGTGAGGCTGACTGATGGGGGGTTCCCAGGGTTCTCCTTTCTACCCTTTTTAATGATGGGCATAGTGATTCTCCTTTTCCAGTCACCTGGGAGTTCCTCTGACTGCCATGGATTTTCAAATACCATGGAGAGTGGGTATAGTGACCTGCAGACCAGCTCTCAGCTTGATCTTTAAACTCTGGTTTTACTTCTAGACGATCTCATTTGTCTTTAATCCCTCTTTCTTTTGTTCCTTTGTTTGCCTTGATCATTCTTGCTTTGTCTTATTTAGTGATACTTCTCTGTGGATCTCAGCAAAAATTTGGATCTTGATTTTGTAGGAGACAGAACTTCAGGTGTGTTTCTACAGCACTGTGTAAGGAGCAGCATTGATTCTTGTGGGGCTTCCCAAGTGGGCTAAAATGCCCATATTAAATAGCACTTAAGAATTGCTGTTTCCTGTCCCTATGGTATGTGGGCCTTTCTATAGAAAGGTGCTGGAAGAACACAGTTCAGAAGAATTTGCGACTGTTTGAAAAAGATCTGTATATTTATATGCTCTTTCTCTTAGGTGAGATGATCCTTGCTTCTGGTTATCCTTTCATCCATAGTAACTGAACACCCTTATCTTACTGGTGCTTGTCAGAGATTGCAGCCTGTTCTGTACCGGATTGCTTTCTAATCCTCAGGCAAACCTGCCTGAACTTTGCAGGAGGTTTATGTTGGATTATAAGGCCACTTCATGTGCCATCTTTTTGCCTCCTTTTCTGGCCTGGGAAAATATATTTGTACCTCCTATACTTAGATATGCCAGGTTATTAAATAAAGCCTTGCAGACTTGTCTGAAAGTCAGAGCAGGCAATGCACCCTTCTGTTGCTTCAAAACCAGTATTTCATATGGAGCCAAAAAGAACTGGGAGAGCTTAATGGCACCAGCTTACAAATAGACTGTGTTTTTTACTTGCACACAACACTTTTGGTCTGTTGTGTTCAGCAGATAAGCTAGAGGAACTCTGAGCTTAAACACATCATTTGTGTGTTTTTATAGCAAGACACTACTGTGTATCAGATATTAAAATATCAACTTCCAATGTCAAGTTTAGAACAGAAAAGGTAGACTTTAAATGTGAGAGTGTGAGTTTTTTCATTTGAAAGCTGTGGTAAAAAAAATTCTAGTGCAGCATAAGTGAAGCATGAGGTTATACTTTCTATTGAATTGAGACTTCTTGTGTTAATCTAGGCTTGTATTTCCAAAGTCTGAATTTCAAATATGTTTTAATAATAGAAAGTGTGAAAATCTACACAGAACATTTAAAACTAAAGGGTGCTCTCAGAAAGCAAACAGTAACAGAAAGTACAATTAAAAAAGAAACAACCACCGAAACCTCCACCAAATGAATATCCATTCAGGAACTTCTAACTCAGACAGTTTTCAATTTGGGATGTGCCTATACTCAGAAATTCAGCTTTGCAATCAGAGGTACTCTAAACATTGTTTTTGAGCAGGAAAAATCTAACAAAATATCACAGTAGATAGTGTTGCTGCACTGCAACAAGAAGTAGAATAAATTAAAATTCTTCTCACTCTGTGTCTTGAAGCCCATTTCACTTGACTCATCAAATGAAAAGTTCATCAATTAATCCTCTGACAATAACAATATATACACAAAAATCAATACAGGATTGATTTTTTTAAGCCCAAATGTGAAAACTAACCTCTGGTTTGCACATAATGTGAAATTTCAACCTTCATTTCAACCTTATTATTGAGTATAAAAGCTGAAGTGTTAATAGAATTATTTGTTCTAAGTCAGCTACAAAGATGGGGTTGTTTGAGGAAGGGTGTGTGGACCGTGAAGATGTTCTGAAGCACTATCAGAGTCGGCTAATAAAGTTGTCAGATGCATGTAAGAGCGCAGTTGATAGGAGTCTCCCCAGAAAGCAACCGGTGGAGAGAGACAATGATCAGTGAGATCTGACAGGAGACCACCCAGGGTAGTCAAAGTCAGAAGCGTACCAGGCAGGATCAATGGTAGGGAAAAGCAGTGAAATGGGAGTATGGAAGCTCTCTTCATGGGGAACACCAGTGCTGCAGCCAAATGTGTAAATCATGACGCTGAGGCACATTGCTTCACAAACTGTTTGTTCAGCACATTGCTGAACAAACTCTCAGCAGCAGAAAATAAGATAATAATTTGTCAGATCACCCACTTGTAATTTCATACTGCCTGTTCAATGAAAAGGAAAACTGCAGCAGATTCTGTGTACATTAGGGTGGCTAGTGCATTGTTATCTCTTTCTTTGTTTATATAATCTACTTCCAGGTTTCTAATATTTATTGAAATTATGAGAGGGCTTCCCTAGAAAGACAAAACACTAAGATGATGGGAAGTTAAAATCATTGGTTCATGCATGTTCTGAAGTTGCTTCATTTGATATCACATTGATGCAGGGAAGTATTTTTGTACCAGATTATATATCAAAATTCATAAGGTACAGATTAGCAATTCAAGTTAAGAAAATCTCCTAGATGTCTCATGATAAACAGAGTTTGCTTTTTATTTGAGGTATAAAAGAAAAATAGCCTACTTCCTGCATTGTGTGTATAAGCTTATGGATTTAACTCCTCAGATCATCAGATTAATACTTAAAGCAACCTTTCCTCCAATATAAGAAATAGTGATAGCAACTTACTAAGTTCTTGCCTCTAAATGCCCTATGAATGAGATAAAAATCTTCTGAGAGAATGAACCAATTTTTTGTTCTTTGTATCACCTCAAGTCCTCGCTCCCATCCCATGTATAAAAATTATATTCAGGCTGTAAAGAACCTAAATTATGTTAAAGAGTTGGAAATTAATGCACTGCCATACACAGAAAATAATCAAATTGCAGATGTATTAACTTTTGATAGGTTTTTGTGAATGTGTGTATTCATGTTGCAGAACAACACTAACAGATTTATCGGTTCTCAATGTGTGAAAGGTGGAAACACTTTAGGCATACTTGATTGATGTGTATTTCTGCAGTCTTAAAACTACAGAGAATTTTTATAAGAACATGGGCTGTGAGATACTGTGTTGTTATTTTTACTGTCTTAGTTGGATGCTGTGACCATTGTCTTCAAAAACTTTGTGTGTGATAGGAACAAAGATTTGTCATGACTGTTTGTCAGCATAATAAATATTCTGATGTATGTGATGACTGTGGCTCCAGTGAGAATATTAGGACCTATATCTGTTACCGTGAAATATTTCTTCGTAAAGTATTGCCGCAAAGTATGGCTCATTGCAGGGGAACTTGTTTGCTCTTTCAGTTTACAGTTCTTTTTAAGAGTCTGAACATCTAGACAGTTTCAGAAATTATATTTGTAAGTTTTGTTGTTGTCATGTAATTACAGGCTGAAGAAAGAAGGAAGGATGGTGGTTGGTATAACTTGCTTCTAGTTATATTAAACTCGAGTCTGATTTCTGGTCTTTTGTTTGAGCTTTGCTTCATACATTTTTTTATACATTACAGATTTACATAATCAATCCTTGAGGGAAATGTACTGTTACCAGAGACTGAGTAATAAAGAGTAACTTGAAAGTAGACAGCATGTATATATTTCAGAATATGCTTCAATAATTTATTGTTATAATGTTTATTTGGATTTACCTTTGTGTTTGTTATGGCACTAGTTATGTATATTTTAAATTTTATTAGTGAAGTCTTGTATGTATTATTTCTAAATATGAGACTGAAGTATCCTATTTACCTTTCTACAAAGCAGAATAAAATGTTTTAATGCAGGCTAATACTAATTTGTCAAAATAATAAAAAAAATATTTTGTCTTTTGAGAGTTCATTTGTCAGATATTTTAATTTGTGGATTATTTTAATGATTGTAAAAGATTTTACTGTTAGATTTTTACTATTACTTTTTTCCTGAATATATACATTTCCTCAGATTAGGTCTATATCTTAGAGTTATTTACAGATAAGTCGGCAATATTGTTCAATGATAGTAGAGCCATTATTCAGGTGTGATGCATTGGGACAGATTAACATTCTTAATTTTCCCTTTTCTTTAAAGTGTGTTATGAAAATTTTCTTCTTTGAACAGAAACCTTATACCTTGTTTCCCAAATGGATATTTTCAGTCCATCTAACCTGTCTGCCACCCCCTGTGCTAATTAATTACTGCTGCAGTTTAAGGCCTAGCAAGAAGGTGGTCAGCAGGTGGCAGTCCTGGTTGGCAGTGATGCTGGGAAGGGAGAGCTGGATCAAACAGCAGAGGCGATGCGTCACATTAATAGCACTGTTTTTGCTAGGAGGTTGCCAGGGTTTGCTGAAGTTCATGGTTTTGTAGTGGGGTTGTTGCTGCCTTTTGTAAGCTCTTCTGAAAGTGCATGGCTCAGACACATTAAACTTCTAAAACAACTTAATGATCTTAAGTGTTTTTATTTTCCCAAATTCTACTTTTAAAACTAATAATTTATATAATTTATAACTAAGTACTGTGGGGTTTTGCCTGTCATGCACATATGTGCTTTTTATTTTATGCAACTTGAATTGTAACTTAAATGAGTGAAATAAATACAGAATATACCTAGTGGGATTTTTTTTTTAGGCAAAGGTTTATGCTTTCTCATATCCAAACGCATTCTGAACTCTGTCAGGCTTGGTGCTGTGACTGCTTCCCTGTGGAGCCTGTTCCAGTGTCCAGCCACCTTCTGGGTGAAGAAATATGGATTTCTTGATATCCAATCTAAAGCTTCCCTGACATAACCTCAGGCCATTCCCTTGGGCACTGTCACTGGGTGGCAGAGACAAGAGATCAGTGTCAACCCCTCCTCTTCCCCTCATTAGGAAGCTGTAACTGCAATGAGGTCTTCCCTCAGTCTCCTCTTCTCTAGGCTAGGCCAGGTGACCTCAGCTACTCCTCATACAGTTTCTCCTCAAGGCCCATCACCATCTTCATTACTCTCCTTTGGATGACCTCTAATTGCTTTATATCTTTCTTATGTAGTGCTCAAAACTGCCCCCAGCACTCGAGGTGAGGCTGCCCCAGTGCAGAGCAGAGCAGGACAATTCCCTCCCTCACCTGGCTGGCAATGCTGGGCCTGATGCCCCCCAGGACACGCATGTCCTCCTGGCTGCCAGGGCACTGCTGGCTCATGTTCAACTTGCCACTGACCAGGACCCGCAGGTCTCTTTCCATGGCACTGCTCTCCAGCATCTCATTCCCCAGTCTGACCATCCATCCAGGGTTGCCCCATCCCAGGAGCAGAATCTGGCACTTTCCCTTGTTGAACTTCATATGGTTGGTGATTGCCCATTCCTGTGATTTGCTGAGGTCTCTCTATAGGGCCTCCCTGACTTCGAGGGAGCCAACAGCTCGTCTCAATTTACTATCATTTGTGAACTTGCGTAGTATCACTTACAGTCCTGCCTTCAGGTTGTTAATGAAGATGTTGAAGAGCACAGGGCTAATACGAAGCCCTGTGGAACCCCACTGGTGACAAGTCACCAGTCTGGTGTCACTCCATTGTGCCATACTCCTGAGCCTGTTGCCCACCCATGATGTGTTTATCCAGCTGTGTGCTGCACATTTTATCCATAAGGATACTGTGAGAGAGAGCACTGAAAGCTTTTCTGAAATCCAAAAGGATTACATCCACTGGCTTCCCTTGATCAGCTGGGGTGATTGTCATAAAAAGAAATCAGGTTTGATAAGCAGGACTTGCCTCTCATGAAGCTGTGCTAGCTCTGACTGAAAGACTATGTTGTGTCTCAGGTATTTTTTAATACCTCCCTAAATAATCTTCTCCATAACCTTACCAGGTACTCGAGACTCACAAGCCTGTAGTTTCCAGGGTCCTTCTTCTTGCTCTTCTTGAAAATCAGGACAATGTTCATCACCTTCCAGTCAGCTGAGACATGTCCAGATTCCCAAGACCACTCAAAAATCAAGGGGAGATTTTGCTATGACATCAGCCAGCTCTCTGCAGGGTTCTTGGATTAATTCCATCAGGCCCTGTAGATTCATAAGGATCCAGCTGGAGCATCAGATCCCCCACATTTTCAGATTCGGCAGGAAATTGATCAGTCTTGCAATTGAAGACCTCCAACTCAGGGCACTGAGATCTCCTTTTTTCATTATCTATGCTGAAGACAGAGGCAGAGAATACATTGAACACCTCTGTCTTGTCCACATCCCTGTGTGTGTCCCTATCCTCCTCGTGTAATGGGCTGAAGTAATTTCTCCACCGATATATTTGAAAAACTCTTTTTACTGTCCACCACAGTTTTGCCTGGCTTCAACTTGTCATGGTTTGATGGTGGCACAATGCCAGCGCCCCCCATGAAAATGCACCTTCCCAAAATAAATGCTGTGAGATGCTATCAGGAACAGAGCAGAGCAGGCCCAAGCTTAGAATTAGAGGAAAAAAAAAAAAAACTTTATTAAGCTACTTCTACTCTAAAAGACACACACACTAAATCCAGGATGAAAATCCTCCAAAACACTCCTCCTCATCCCATCCAATTTCCAACAAACCACAGTGGGACACTACCCGGGATTCCTGATCTTGTTACCACCCTTCAGATAATCAATACTCAGTCCGTCAAGGGGGAGAGGAGTCTCTCTTGCACCATAGACCCCCCAGGAAATACAATTGCCACCCTTCTGTGTTTCCATGTCACACATGGCAACCGCCCGGAGAAAATCTGCCATGGTGACACTCTCCTTTCCATGTCACAGTGCTCTCACCACCGTGCATGGACAGACTGCTCATAGGGCTTCTTTAAGGATGCTTTGCCAAGGACCAAAAGAGACAACAGTTCAACATCTCCTCTTGGGACTACAGTCCCCCTCATTTTCCCCCTGGGGCTGAGGGTCCAAGAACAGAGATCTTCTTCTTCCTGAAGACAGAGGGCATCACCACACCCTCCTCAACTCTTCTCTGTTCACTCCACTCCTGTGTTGGTAGTCGCTGAAGTAGATCTCTTGGCTCACCATTGCATCCCCCTAAAAATGCAGTTTCTATTGCAGGAGAAATTGGTTCAGTCTATGGCTATCAAGAAAAGTCCAGCCACAAGCCATTCCATCATCTCCTTCCACCCAAAAATATCCTCTTCCAACATCTCAGATCCCAGACTGTCTCTCTTCTACTTCAAATCAAGGAGGAGTAATATTTTACAAAGCCTTCATTTCCCAGGAAGGGGTTAAAAGTTCAGACTCCCGGACAGCTGAAATCTCTGCCCAGAACTCCAACTCCCATGGCTGGGCACCTTCCCCCCTGCTGCTTCGGCAATTTCCAGGTGCGTCAGGCTCTCTGTCTCTCTCCCTCTGGGGAGGAGGTGGAACAAAGACATCACTATTTCTCTCCACCTTTCTGTCCACAGGAGCTGGCCTGGTTCCGGTCCTTCAGCCCCCTGGGCCTACCTCGACCAGGCCACATGGCTTCCCTTGCCCTACCCAGCCCGTGTCTGGGGAGAGTCTGCACTCTCTGACAACCAGAACCAAAGAGAAGGTTCCCCTGGGAGTTCTTGCTTTCAACCCCCTGTGTTCTTAGAGGCGTGTCCATACCTTCAGTGGTCACTCCAGCTGCCAATATCCAAACCTGACCACTGATTGGTTTGGCCCTAACTTTCTGAAAAAATTCACTTCCATGTTAAACCACAACACAGCTCCAGTTGAGTCTTAGCTGCATGAATTTTCTCTCTGCAGTAGTAGCAGCATCTCTGTGTTCTTCCCGTGTCACCTGAGCTTGCTTCCACTGGGCATACACCTTCCTTTCTTGGTTTATTTCCAAGAAAAGATTCCTGCTCAGTCAAAACAGACTTCTGCCTCACCGTCTTGACTTCCAGTATTCTGTAATTGCTGGTCTTGTGCTCTTTGCAGGCGATGTTTAAAAAGTGACCAGCTCTAATGGACCCCAGCACTAGTGGACCTGGAAAAATGTTTTTTCCAGGGGATCTTGCTAATTCCCTGATCAGCCTGAAGTCTGTCTCTGTATGTCCAGAGTTGAGGCACTTTTCCTTTTGTCAATAGAGATTTTCAACTTGACCTTTTCGTGGTTGCTGTGGCAAAACTAGCCAAATATCAAAATATATATAAGTGTCACATTTTAGGCAATGAATTGGGGAATAACAGCTGTAATTTGTCATTTCAGTCTAGTAGTGTGTTTTTCTCAAAGCTAATAAGAAAATTGTGTAATGTTACCAAAAAGAAAGTTGCTCATGTGCAGGCAGCTTGAAATCATCTAAATAAATTGTTACTGTTAAATTTTACTTTTAAAGTCTTACTACTTAGTTGAGCCAAATCTTGCATCTACCTAAAGCGCAGTGCACTGTGTTTCTTTCAAAGTTAAACAGCAATCGAATCTGTTGATGCCTCTCCTGGTGGCTCTCTAAGTGATTTGAGGGCAGACCATGACACCCACCTTCTTGTTACAGAGGGATAGTTACCACTTCTGCTTGTAAAATTCCTTAAAGATCTAATGATGCAAATCACCATTCTAACATCTATTTTTATGGTGATACTTTTACACGTGGTTTTGGAGCAATGGAAAATAAAGGTCATGGTTCAATTTTATAATAGGCTTGCATATCTTAAGGTTGTAGTCTTAATACCTAAACCATTTTGAAATCAGTTTGGCTGAGGCTTGGTCTTGTTTCAATGTGCTTAAATTTCAGCTTATGTTCAATTGAATGAAAGCATTGGTGTACAGATGATGAGTCTAGATGTTACCATTTGCATCATGGTTTCCCATTTAAGAAAAAAATCAAAACATACATAAGAGGTGCTGAGTTTTCATTGACACTGAGAAGGGAATTGGAGTTTGGGGCCATAATGCATTCTTACTTAGTGTGCATGCTTATTTTGTTCCGTCTCTAAATGAAAGTTGAGGATTTGTGTTTTATTCTTCTGAGTTGTTGATTTTTTGTTTTTTTTTTAACAGATGGTAATGAGACTATTTGTGTTCTCCTATCTTTGTAAATTATTAGAAATCTCAAATGTAAGGTGAACGTTGAATTGTTTGAAAATTAACCTTCTTAAAAAGATAAAAAGTCTGCAGCAGAGTATCTATTTTTTTTTCCTGTATTGGTCTTTTTCATACTAATATGCCATAGTTCTACTTGAATAATAAACAGACATTCTTGTAACAAACAGGATGGGAGTTCAGAGATTGGTGTTTTCCAGTAGGAGCAATAGAATGGGGACACACTGCAAGATGTCCTTTCCACTCTTCAATATGTGTTATCTATGCAGCTGATATGGCACTGTTCCACCTTTGGCTTTGCAGCTGACAAGGATCTTTGAACAATGCATTATTTTTGAGCTGTACTTTGCCAATTGGGCCACATTACCTAGGTGAAATGTGGTGAGTTTTATGAAAAGATAATTCCACACTCTGTGGCCAGTTGGAAATTATTCTGCTAGGTTTGTAAGTCTTAGCCTTTTTTATTTTGATGTGGCTGTTGTATTTTTGGAATAGTTGCTACTACATTTAAGGTTTATGTAATGTAGTTGATGAGCTTTGCTGACAAGGGCTTACTTTAATAGCATCTTTGCTTTATTAAAGAGATATGTGTCTTTTTACATGAAAATATATCTTTTTAAAGAGATAAAGATGGTAGGATTTCTGACTAGACAAGCAGCAAGTATAACAATTTTTATCTTATGTCACTTCTTAACTGCGCATTAAGGTTTATCTCAGACTGCAATAATAATGCAGTTACACAGATTTTCCTCTAAGTTTATTAGTAAAATTTGAAATGTGTGTATGTTTCAGAAGATCTGGGCTCATAATGCTCAAATATATAACTAAGGTACAAGAAGTAAGAGACAAATACAGTTGGATAAATTTATCAAGCCCCATAGTTTCTATTTCTGTGTAATTCAGATGTATCTATATGTGTATTAGAATTTATATTCCATTCCATTACTGAGCTTACACTCAACAACATCCAAATTGCAGGAATCATACAGACCTGGGCATATTTTCAAAAGAGGCTGTGTTCCTTTCATTTTCTAAAGTAATTTCTCTTAGTCTAGTACTAGGGGAACTTTGCCACTGGATTTTTTGTGGCATCAAGGAGAAACTCGAGGACATAAAAGTGAACAGTTGTTAGCGAAGATGGTTGTAGAAGTGGCAAGGGATATCCCCACTTTCAAATGAGTGGTTGCTAGTTGGTTGTACCTATGATTCAGTGATATCCCCAGGAAGTGGATGCTATGATCAGGCTTTGAGGATCAGGGATTATAAAGACTTGTTTCTGATGCAAATTAAAGGGTACCAATGGGCACTTGATCAAAAAGTAAGAACTCTGCTGAAGAAGAGGATATTATCTGTCCAGGTAAATTGCTTCAGAAGAGACAAAGTACAAATAAGTCATCAGCTTTCTTCCTCCTCAGCTACACATGCATGCTTTTTCATGAGATTTTTATGGTGAAAAGAAACAGTCTTTAAAGGCACCTTGCCCCATTTATTTGACATAATATAGTCATTACCCATTGTTACACTGTGTAAATCCACTTTTTGCCCCTAATCCACCTCTTTTCCATGTTCCTCTTGGACATTTCTCCTGAGAGCCTTTAATGAGACCTTGTTGCTTTGTTTAGACTCTTTTCACAAGTTGCCTTCATAATTCAGGGGAAGATGTTTTCCAAAGAAAAACATGCAAGTCTTCATTGTATTCTCAGCATAAATTCAAGTCTTCTAACTAAGTTTGCCTCCACCATTCCATATACTCAGCTGTTTCTTTGCTTTGGATTTAACATCTGGATATTTCTAAACCACATCAAGTATCTGAGAAGTTGCAGTAGAGTCCTGTTTCTGCAGGTTATCACCTTTCAATACTGTCACATCCATGGTGATATTCACAAAATTGATGATGCCAGTGGTAGTATGTGTGTTAACAAAGGGCATATTTATCAGCCTGTCTTTGTGTGGACTATCCACTCCTTTTCTTGTCATCTGGAATTCCTTATGAGCAAAGAAATACTTTCTAACAGCACATCATATGAGAGTGCTCATAGGAACTTTGATCAACTCCTGTCTTCCAAAAGACAGACTTTGCTACCTTCAATTGCTGACACGGGCTTTAACCCAGTATTCGTGGTTTACATGTGTCTGCAGTTGCTGGGTAAGTGTTGTGCATGTATATGACATCATTCGTCAAACTTTCTGTGTGAATTGATAGCTGATGCCTTCTGTATTCTTCATCCAGGCATTCTGTAAAAGCAGTGATAAATCTTGTGAGTTTCTGGAGGTTCTTGGGAGTGGTAGCTAAACACAGTGAAGATAAAGCATTTTCCCTTCTTGATGCTTGGCAGCTTAAGTTGATCTCAAGGGTGAGATCAGAGTTTTATCTGAATCAGTTAATTAACTTATCGCTATTCTTTCCAAAGCCCCTTCTATTGTTGACCTTGTTTGTAGTCTCTAGCACTGTTATCTAGGAAAGAGCCAATTGTTCATATCATTCCCAGCTCTTTGAGAGTCTAGTTTGATAATTGGAAGGCTAAGGTGCCTAGTGAGAGAGTCTTTAAGTGAATCATGCTTGAGGTATGCATTGTCTCCATCTGTTATGAGTTTGAAGGTAAACCTTTTTTCCATCTAAACATTAAGGCATATTCCAATGTGTGCATTGTCTTTCACTTTCTTCAGAAACAGGCCAAAATGAGAAGTCTGTGAAGCACGAAACAAGCCTGCAGACTTCTATGAAATGTGCCTGTGTTGGGAGGGCTGTTTCTGATGCTGAATTCAGGCTAGCTAGTAATTGTTTGAATGGTACAGGTGTTGCTAGTTATGGTGGAATTTGTAGTAATCTGTGCATGAAGTAGAAATGCTACATGGTACAACTGTGGTTCTTCAAGACATTAAAAGGATGGCAGTCTACAAAACAGCCCTTCTCAAGCACCTCTCCAAAACAAGTGTTGAACTATGCAAGGAGTCAAGAGACGGGTCTTTCCTTTCCTAGCATGACAAGGTGGAGATATATATCACCTTTGTAAGGGTACTTGACTTGTAGTATACGCAGACATACAGGAAAATTCATCCTGGCTGAGGTGCTTTATGTATTGCCCAAATATTTTTTTCTTCTTGCAGCATTGTAATTAGTAAATATTTTTTGTCTTGTCATTTGCTCAGAGGAGTAGGATGAGAGACCCATTACCTGCCCCAAAGGGTTTCCAGTCAAATCTTAAAAAACTAAACAGACAAATATTATGTATTCTTCTTTCATAGTTATAGATATTGAGACACAACAGTCTTGCAACCTGATGAAAATACAATGCTAATTCAGTAGCACAGCTGGTGTACAATTTAGGAGTTTGTTTTTAATAGTTCTGTGCATAAGACATTTGACCATGCTTGTTTTTCTTTATCTTTCAGTAGGCAATATTTGAGCCAGCATATTTCTAAACTACTTACCAGTAGCTCATGCATCTTAATGCTGTTCCTGAAGTAGCTGATTATATTAACTGCGCTAAGAACATCTGTAATAAAAAAAAACCCTGCTGTTTTCTGAACCATTCAGTCTAAATTGTTAAGGCTCTGACTGTGGGTAAAAATGAGTGAAATATAACATAATACAATATTCAAATATAAGTATATTCTGATATTTTATTGTACTTTAAGTATTAAATACTGGTTTTGCTTATTTTAATTACAACAGTTGCATTTTAGACTCAAATTTCATCTGTTGTTTTGATGTTTTGCTGAATTGTTGGAAAAAAGCTGACCAAGTAGCTGAATTCCTTCTTTATTCCTTTCACCTGATGGAATTGTACAGTTGCTCTATAACTTCAGTACAGCAGTATGCCTCTGCCAAACTGAAACACTATGAAAAATTTAGTTATACATCACACTTAGTTTTCTTTTAAGTGGCATTATTGGCCTCACTAATAGTGTGACTAACCTCATAATCTTCTGTCTCTTTCCCCCAGGAAACATGGCTCTGTTCTTCCCTATTTAATTTGGTGCCAGACTGTGTAGTCTTTCTTTTAAGTTCTTCTTTATCACAGTGTTGTAGTATAGGGGATCTCTCTAGATCATTTCAATCTCCCTTCATATGTAAAGATAATGGTAACATCCACAATGGGAAACAGTAACTGTAAGAAAGCACACAGCTTGGTGTTTCCTTTTTTTTCCCTCCCAACTTCAACCATAGTCTTTCCTCTGAAAGAATGAAAACCATGGAGCTTATCAAAATAACTTACCTCCCTGGCTATTGATTGTCTCCTTTAATAGTCTGTTAGAATTAGATGGAGAAAATACATTTTAGATCTTTTGGTCTGCCTCCCTGCTAGTCCAGCATTGTTCCCTTCATTATGCCACCAAGTGTTTCTTCTAGTTTATTGAGAAATCATTCCACAATTTCACTGTCAGAAAGATTTTCCTGATATGTGGCAAGCATTTTCCCTTTTTTTCATTTAATATGGCTAATTGTAGTTGTATTTTCCTGTCATTCCAATATTTATCTTTCTTGCCATCTACTTAGATTTTACAAGCTTCCCTGCATGGCTACTTTCTTACTAATACCATATCTGAGGCTAAATTATGCTGGCATTCAGCATTTAATTTTTTTATGTGTGTTTTTTTTTCTAACTCTCTGTTATTTCAGTATCTTATTGAAATGATAGTGAAAATGATAGGGAAAATTGCAGACCTGAGTACAAGAAAAGGCTATAACCTGTAATTTCCCAAGATTTTCTTATTTGTCACTTCTGCCATTGTTCTGCAAATGTATGCTATTATTGAGCAAACTTAATAAAAGTTTAGCAAGTGATGTAATCTCAAGGTCACTTACTGCCTTTTATATTTGTTTCTCTTACTCAATGAATGCTCTTTGAACTATTTTCCCTGTTTTAGTCAGTGTAATTTTTATGATGATAATACAATTTTTTTTTACATTTTTCTTCATAGAAATCTGAATCTGAAAGCTCGTGTGCTATTTGTCTGTTCTCTTCAGTATTTACATCTGTGGCCAATTCAGGATTTGACATTTTTGATTCTGTTAATATGACTTTGTCTGAAAATTTATTTCTTATGGTATGGTATGGTATTGTAAGATGTCTGTTGAAACTCAGTGGCAGATTTTTTCCCCATGTTTTTAGTATTTATTTATTTGTTTATTATTTTTAATAACTTTGCTTCACATTTTATTTGTGATTCTAATATCCCATGTAATTCTCCCCCATGTGGAAGTTTCAGGTCATGTTGAAAATGGTTCACCATAGATTTGTGAGTAGTATGGTTCCTTGGTGGTGCTGAACTGAGTCAGAAATGGTGCTTCTCTAAGTAAGTTTTTCCTGCGTTCATTTCCTTAAAGCTCAGTCTCTATCACAGAACACAATTTCTTAAGCAAGTCATGTCTATCCTTCACAAAGGGTTACCTTCAGTGAGTGCTTGCCAGCAGTTAAAGAGCTCCAAAATGAAGAATACCCACATTAAAGGACTTTTCAGGTATCTTTTCTCATCACTCATGCTGAGTCTCTCTATGCTCAGATTGTAAGCTTCCTTGCATGTAAAGTGTTCCTTGATATTTCTATACATAATTAATCAGAAATTCAAAGCATGCAATAATACACATTTTCAAGACTATTTATTGTTATATATCTCTTTTTGCTGCTTACCTCAGTTTAGAATAGAGGAAGGAAAAATGAAAATCTTTTAAATAAGATACAGGAAAGTTTAAGTATCATCAGCAAAAGCGTTTCTCTTGGTGCTTTAATTTTGTAATATAGGTTGATTTGTAAATTAATTTAGACAGGAATTATTTTGGTTTTTTACCTTAAAATGTACCTGCAACTTGATTTATCAGTTCTCTAAATTGGAAATATTATCTTAAATGATGAAACATTGACATGATATACCAGAAAAGCGTTATTACATCTGTCCTGTCTGTTCATTGCATGGCAGCAGGGTAGGATTTCTGTAAAAAGTTTGAGTTTAGTTGATCTTTTTAAAATAAAAGCCTCAGGGTGCTACATTCGGCTGACATTCATACATCGTCTTTGTAAGGTTGAAAGAAGCATGCAATGACTTATCAGCATTCTGCTGCAATGCCATTGTGCATAATTAGTATTGCTTAGTGTGGGCTTGCTGACTGCCCTCAGTGCCAATGTGTACAAATAACAGCTACCTTTTGCAAGATTCTGTACACTTGTTCACAAAATTCTTTTATTGTTCAGTAAAATATTACTTTGTTTTTTAGGCGCTCTTACCTCTGCTAGAGAAGTAAAGGTAAAATTTTATCGGAGGCACTGTTGATTCAGAGATTTTGTGTTTGTTAATGCTGATCTTGTTGGGTCTGGTTTTGTTAGGTGTAGTGTGTTCACAAATCCTTTTAAAATAATTTGGAATTGTTTTCTTCATCGTTTGAAAGAGAATCAAATCCAGATCATCCTGAGCTGTGTGTTTCTTTAAAAACAGCAACAAAAATCAGTTACAAATCAGTACATAAAGGTCAGAAACGTGCAGGGGTTTTTTATGTCCCTATCTTAAAACACGTTCTGCAGTGGTCTTTTTTAACTCATTGAGTATTGTCTGCCTGTTATTCTGACCTCCATCCTTTATGGTTACTTTATGTACTCCCATTTTCTTCTCTTGCATTTCCACATTGTCCAGCTTGGGGTGTTTTTTCTTTCCTATATGTCTCCCTTCTTTACTGCAGGGCACTGGGTATCCAAGGGCCAGCAACATCCACAGCTAAAACAAGTTGGAGTAGTCATCTTCAGCATTTTAATTTATTCCAGTGGTTCCCATAAGTTTGTGGAAATCTGTTCAGGGCTAGTTCTGTGGGATCTGAATTATATCTAGAGAAACAAAGCTGATAAGTATGCCTAATTGGTGTTAGGTTGATTCAGCAGTGTGGTTCAGCAGAAAATCTCCCAGTTGCCCTTACTATGCTTTTCACTGTCATCTCAGAGCACTCAAAGAGTAGGATTTCTTGTGTATGAAATCTAGCCAGAAGGTTCACTTCACTTGAATTTGTGTTGTGTGGTGGATATTGTATCCTCAGCCTTGACAGTTTTCCTTTACATGGCCCTGGCACTGGGCTGCGCTGGTTGCTAATGCTAGCCTGCTAATGAGAACTGTCTTCATGTGACCAGGTCTGTGGTGGGTCAGTGTTGTTCATGGCTTGTTAGCTTTGTTGACTTCACTGAATTGCACCTGGCAAAAAGAGGACATAGCCGTGCAAAAATAAATACAGATATATGTTAATGCCAGAGCACATTCTGGAAGATCGTTATCTTTAATAAGAAGTTATTTTTATCAGTAAAAGAAGTCAGCGATGTAAAGAAGAAAAAATAGAAAATCTCTCTTATTATTAATGGTGTGAAATACAAGATTGCTAAGCAGGAAATTGTTAAAACTCTTGTATAGCAAATCTGGTAATGCTACTGTTCTTGCTAAGCTTGAAGTTCATATTTAGAAGAACTGCAATTACAGTGTCTTTAAGAAGGATTCAAAAAATTATAAATTTCAAATATAATTACCAGTCTGTAAGTCATTTCATGACAAAGTTTATATTTCTTGATACGATTAAAATTGCGTTGTAGATGAATATTGTGTTAAACTTGTACATAAACTGAGGAAGAACATATGCTGCTTTTAATATCTTCTCCCTGTCTCATTTTTCCTTTTCAATTTACTTTTTTCTATTGCAAACTAGCAGCATAGAGCCACATAATAAATTCGTTATTGAAAGAATTGAAGCTCTTCATTGATGACATAGATGCTTGAGTGTTTCACATGGCAGAAAATGCAGATTTCCTCAAGGGATGCAAAGAAAGTGTTTCGATTTTCATAGCAGCTTTAAGAGTGGGAGTGCAGTATTTAATAATTTTTTCACTATTAGGATTTTTGTCAGTTACCAGTTCTGACAAGTTACTTATCTTTTCCACGTGGCCTGATAGTGTTATGCTTGCTGTGCTTATGTTGGTGTTGCCATGAGCTTTCACTTGTATTGTTACAGAACTCCAAACCAGGTTGTAACAATACACTGTTTTGAAAACATGACCTTGAAGCCATATGGAGGAACTGGACATTCAGGTCTTCTGTATGCTTAAGAAAATACTGAGGCCAAAACTAGTCAGCTCTTTGATGAATGACAGTTTGGCTTCGGTTTTTCTGACTAGTATCTCAGCAGTATAATTTCAGGGCAAGCTTGTGTCAGCTGTCAGACACTAGTATGAGCCTGCATCAGACTAGCCTCTGCTTTCCTGTGTTTGCAGGCAAGAACAGATACAGCTACAGGGGTAGAGGGAAAGCCTCACCTGAGATACCCCGCTCTTGGGTGTAATACCTTAACACAAGTCTGAGGTTCCCTTTTCCTGCATGAACAGGGCACAACCAGCTTATGTTTTATGAAGCAATCTTCTGTGTGTCTTACTTTTGAAGTAAAGACAGCCAGAGCATATTCTCTAACCCTGAGGGCAGATGGCATGCTATGACTCTTACATGTGCAGGTAAACTTTTTCCTCCCTCTCCTATTCTCCAAAACAGAGGGAAGCTGCCTGCTGGCAGGGATGGTCTGAGATTCTGCTGTGAATGCCTTTGCTCTGTTTGGAGAGCTTGGATTGAGAGTGAGGTAGGGGATGTGGCAATATGCCAGAGCTTGAGCTGGTGTCTATGCACAGTTTAGTGTGATTGCAGCCTATGAGGCTGTGTCGCAGCTAGAGTTACTGTTTCCTGCAGGCAGAAAAGGAGTATGTCATGTTTACACCTATTTTCAAGCCAATACCTTGAAACTTAGCAGTAGTAACATATATCAAATTGCCTCTTCCAATTTAAACTGGGCAAAATAGGTGATTTTAACTATACTGCAGGAGGGGTAAGAGTGGAACAAGTTTGTGGAACGCCAGACAAAAATAAGAGACAAATAATTTAAAGGATTTCTTGTCTCATAACTTATTAATTTATATCGCTGATGGTAAAAAGGGACAATTTCAAAAAGGGGATTGAGAACGTGCAATATGCAGGCATTTTTTTCAGCTAAAATGATATTTCTTTAGGGCATTTTGGGAAATGCAATGATTGATTCTGAAGCTAATTTATGAATGTGCAGTGCAGGTTTTTTTAGGTGTAGTTTGGGGAAAGGGACAGGTAAGTAAGATAGCTATGAAGTTAATGAAGCTGCACACCTAAGTGGTTAATGTAATTGTCGCTATTTATTTAAAGGGTGACTGCCAGCTTGGACTACAGGCAATTTACAAAGAAACATGTAGATGTTTACAGAAGACATTGCACTGTGCTCACTGGTTTTAGTGGCTCTCTAGTTTATTTTCTAATGAATATGATTTTTTTTCCCATCTCTTCAAAATCATAGGGAATCTGATCATGCAACTATTCAAATGCTGCGTGATTTCTCTGCTCATAGTATTATATATAAAGTTATGCATTTGCCTACATACCTGTTACGTTGGAGCCTGAATATTTACAAAGGGAGTCAGAGAAATGAATTATGCATAGCATAGAGAGATGTCAAACCACAGAAAAAACCTATTAGAAAAAAGAGGCGGGGAAGGGAGGAATGTGCTTTTCTCCAGTCTCTTGCAGTTTTAGTAAAGCTGCATGTCATATACAACATGATGAAAAAAAGGGTAGAAATATTAGCTGCTGTTTAAGCACTCGTAATTGTTTCTGTTAGATGCTGTACTTTGACGGACCTTTTCCACGCTTGCATAGAATTATTTAAATTTTATTTTCTGAATAGTAGCACAGAAAACATATTATGTTTTCTACTAGTTTGAGAATCACAGGATCAGCGAGATTGGAAAAGATGTTTAAGATCATTGAGCCCAACATGTGACCTAACACCACCCTGTCAACTAGATCATGGCACTGAGTCAACTAGATCATGCCACATCCAGTCTTTTCTTAAACACCTTCAGGGATGGTGACTCCACCATCTTCCTGTACAGACCATTCCAATGCCCCATCACTTCTTCTCTGAAGAACTTCTTTCTGATGTCCTAACCCACCCCCCAACCCCCCAGTGCAGCTTAAGACTGCGTACTCTTGTCCAGTCAGTGGCTGCCCAGGAGAAGACACTGACCCCCACTTGGCTGCACCCTTCTCATTGTAAAGAGTGAGAAGGTCTCCCCTGAGCCTCCTTTTCTCCAGGCTAAAGAACCTCAGCTCCCTCAGCTGCTCCTCATAGGACTTGTGCTCCAGACCCTTCACCAGCTCTGCTGCCCTTCCCAGGACACACTCCAGCACCTCAACGTCCTTCCTAAACTGAGGGGCCCAGAAATGGGCACAGCACTCAAGGTGCAGTCACACCAGTGTTGAGAACAGGGGAAGATTGAGTTCCCTGGTCCTGCTGGCCGCACTATTCCTGATACAGGCCAGGACGCCATTGTCCTTCTTGGTCACCTGGGCACACTGCTGGCTCTTACTCAGTCTGGCACTGTCCCTTTCTGCCAGGGCACTGTGCAGCCACTCTGTCCCCAGCCTGTAGCACTGCAGGGGATTGTGGTGGCCAAAGTGCAGGACCTCACACTGGGACTTGTTAAACCTCCTGTCTTTGGATTTGGCCCATCTATCCAGCCTGTCTAGGTCCCTTCAGAGCTCTCCTACCCTCCTGCAGATCAACACTCACTTCCAGCTTGCATTACAGGCTGCTGTAATTTACTGTTACAGTATAGTGCCCCATGGGAGCTGATGTTAAGCTTGCTACCTCAGTTCAGATGTTGGTTTGTGCTAATTTTTATTTCTGTGTTTTTTAGTGTTTACTTTGCAAAATATGTCTTTAATACTGTTTGTGGACAGAATTTTCTAGAAATATTTGACTGGCAAAAGTAACTAGTAAAAGGAAGCCCCATTATTATATAGTTACTCCTCTGTGTCCCTTTCAAGTTTGGTCCTTAATACTGAGATACTGTGCAACCAAGATTATACATTGTGAGGTCTTGTGACAAGCAGCTTTCAGGGTAGGACTGTTAAGTGATCCTGTAATTGATATTTTTGTACTACCTCCAGTGAAAAAGCCTTAATCAATAGGAGATGCATTAGAGGTCTTTTTTGCTTGATTATCTTTGAAATCTTCAGGGAGGAATGCTTTTTGCAATTTTGCTTTTCTTCCCCATACATTATGTAAAGCAAAGTTTAATCATAAAAGTGTTGCCAGTGTTGCCTTAACATACATATGCAACACATATGCACACATATGCAATATGAACACATATGCAATGTGGTTCTCCATATTTACAGAATTTCAAAATTTTTCATGGAAACTGTGTAAAATGCATCATGGAGAATTTGGCATTAGGTCAATGCTCAGTCAAACTGAGACTATTTTTTCCAGAAACTGAGCAGTATATTTCATCAGAGACACTGAAGTAAAATGCAGACTTCATACCTTTGCAGTATAATATTCCTTATGATCTACCTAAACTTTATTAGCTCTTTCTAAGGTTCTTATTTTGTTCTCTTTGTTAATGGTGTAATTTTGAAAGACGGTAAGGTATGGACCCTAAAGACAAAGTACATCTTTAAATTCTGTTCCTATTCTACTCTGAGCAGTACCATCACTTAAGGCACCTCATGCATCCTCCTTTTTTCACTGTAACATCACAATTTATTTTCATTTTGTTATATCACCGCTGGTATACTGCTGGAAGTAAATCATGTGGATCATCATCTCTATAATTTCTTGGTCCCTGAGATAAGCAGTAATTTCAAGTTGCAGGAAATAAATTAACAAAAACTTGAAATTGTGTAAATTTGAGCTGTAAATAAGGAAAACACATTTCCAGTTGGCTAAATTGCATGTTCTTAAGAGTGCCACTGTTGCCATTGATATATTGAAAATCTTCTATTAGAATGCAGGCACATCTCACGTCTTTTTAACTGATTGGAATAGCTCACCTGCCTTGAGATATTTTGTACTTCGATTTAAATAGTATTGGCAACTCCTGTATTTATTGATGATGCGTGCCCTTTTCTGAACCTCTTGCCTTATAAAAATCATAAATAAAAATCAACCAGCATATCAGTTTTGGATCTTCATGGGATTTTTTTCTAGTTTTGCATACAGAAATTAATATTTTGTTGTAAAAAAGATTCTAGTCTAGGACAGCTAGAATTTGCTGGGGCACAACATATTCTTCTTTCCATTAACCAGTAACTCTCAAAATGCATAATGATCCTTCCCCAAAAAACTGCTGTGTCTGAACTCCCTGGAAAGTTTGCAGATATCTATATGTCAGTAACTGATAGTTTCTCTCAATCTTTTCTGTAACTGAAATACTGTTTTGAGTTATCAGGAGACTTGCTTCTGTTAACAGCACTGAGGGTGCTCTTTCTTACTGCATACTAGGATGATTCATCTTTCCACAGAACTTATATCCTTGCTTTCTCTTAGCTCATTATTTCCATGCTGTTTGGTTGAATATGTAAATATCAAAAGTTTTAAGTCAAATTTGGCTGCATTAATGCCTGTGAGTTTTCTGCCCATCCTTCCCACGTGGCACAGAATGATCAGAGTTACCTTTCTTTTTTTCCTATACCAAGCTTCAGAATTTTTATAATAGAATAGAGTATGCAAGTCTTACTCTTTCACACTACCAGTGGATCCTTTTTGTAACATAAGAATTTTTTCCAGTCTGCCTACTAGCAGGTGGCTTTTGGATTTATTGACAGCAAAATCCAGTTATACCTTCCTACATATCTTGTTGTTCATATTCTCCAAGTAGTTAAAAAATAGGGTTTGGAGATCTGGATTGTGTACAGACCTTTGTCATACAATTCTTGTAAAGGTAATTCTCTAAAGCTTTGTCTTTTCCATGTGTAGAATAGGAGGAATGATAATTGTGTGCCAGTTGTCTTCTAGTCGTAAGAACATTCAAAAGTTTTTCTGTTTCCATCATACTCGCAGCTCTACTTAAACACGCTGCTTGCAGAGGTCTGTGAAGGATTTTCCATGCTGACTGCTCCTCATTCCTGAGAGCCAAAGCTGAGGACATAGAAGCCGTCTTTAGCTTAGTGTTCATTTGGAAAGAAGTGAAAAGCAGCAACTGCTGATTATGCCATATTGGACTTGCAGAAAACATGGGACTGTGCAGGCTGTGATAAGGATGAGAACAGCAAAGAAAAGCAGATCTGGAAAATCTGTTGGGATGGGCAAGGTTGCATCTATACCCAAAATTATTTGTTTCATCCTCTGAAAAGCTGCAATATCCAGCTACCTTGCCATAGTCACATTTGCTAATATAAAGACTTGCCTTTCAGTACTGCTGATAATAGAAAGGACACAAAATGTGAAATTTTTTTTCTTTTAATTTATTATTTTATTACATAATGCTAGCTAGGGCTTAGTTTTCCTATTGCAGTGAAGGCATTTAGGGATCTCAACCTTTCTTATTTTTTCCATTACTAGGCATCACTGCTAGTTCTTTGTAGTTTTGTAGGTAATGCATATAAATGCCCATTCCCAACCTGGAATGAACTGCTTTGATGTTCATTAGTACTCCAAACTCCTAAAAATATCCATTTATCAAAGAACATTCCCTTTCTCAGTGACATTTCTAAAGCAGTGTGAAATCCAAGGAGTGCAAAAGGCATAACAGACTTTTGGAGTTAAAAAGTGGCTTGTGCTCAGATATGGGGAGTTCGTACTTTTATGAAATTAATGTTTTACTGAAAATAGGAAAGTTTACTTTGCCCCAGAGTGACATTAAATTTGACTCCTGCTGTTTAATAAAGAAAAATGGATGCACATTAGAATGGTTGCAGAAACTATCAAATATAGGCTCTCCAAAATCTAGATAACTTTCTTAGATCTATTTCTTGAAATGATATGAGAAATTTTGCTTACAAAATTTAGGTTTTAAATACATTAAGGAAAAATGTTCCAAATGTATTTTGTCTTTCCAAATCTTTCTGTTAATATAGATACAATTAACACAGGCAATGTATTTTGTTTGCACCTTTGTCCAAGGAGACTGTTTCACATTTCTCTTTTGTACAGTTATTATATTTTGATTGGTTTCTTAGAAAAATAGGAAAGAAAAGAAAAAAGTGTCCAACTATCCAGTATTTGTATGCAGAATTGCATCTTCAGAAAGGCTGAGTGCTGATCAGTGTCTCTTTAAACTGTGGCCTCTCTGTGCAGACCTAATTGCAAGACCAAGTGAAATATACTTATGGCAAAAATACCCCACTGTCTTTTTAGAAGGAACATTTCCAGTGCTTTTTTATTGCACTCTGGTGCAAAAGCAGCCACTCTGGTTTATCAGTTTCCCATATGGCAAAATATTGTTCCTTAGAATATGTATGTATTTAGCTTTTTAGTTTCAAATTTATTTTGAAGTAGTATAAAACCCAGGAGAGACATTCCTGGCTGTAAATCTGTTTCTTGGAAATGTTTGATAGATTTAGCCTACTATTGCTTGTGGGGTTTTTTTCCTTCAAATATTGCATATGAGACAATTAATGCAGTCTGACACACATTTTACATCAGTCTACTGTTTCGTTGTGTTTGATCATTTACGTGCAGAAGTTGTGATTCATACGCCTGTAAAATGAGTGTAGCAGCACATAAGTGACTTACATGATAAACAGTGTAATTAAGCAGTGTTTCTAAAATAAGACTTCTTTATCTGTTGCTGGTTATTGTAGAAATACATATATATTTTAATCTACAAGTGGAAAATAACACTGATCTAAAATAAATGTCATGTATTAAAATGTTATGCAGAGAATGTTAGTAACCAATAAAATCAGGTCTGTGTTTTATTTAAATAGCATGACAGTTTTGTACTTCATGGATACGTTTAACATCTGGCACACACCAATTCCCAAATTCTAATCAGAGTGATTTGATATATAATTGATATATTATACAGGTTGCAATGCAAATTCAGTTTTAATAGTGCAACTCTTGAAAATAATATTATTCAAAAATTACTTTACCATAGAATAATTACAAAACAAATAATGTATTTAATTCAGCTTGTGTTAGGTACAGGTGAGAAAAATTACTGTAATTTCTATGAGTTACTTTAAGAAGTGTGTCAAATGTGTGGATTCATGGTGTTCAAATAATGTTAGGGGATTAGAGGGTATTGGAGCAGCACTACTGTTTAATACAAAGTCAAAGCTAATTTTTTAATTTCTAATAATGCCTTAATGGAAGACTCAGGTAATTTCAATTATTTCTGTCAGTATTTAGTGTGTCCTAAATAATATTAAACAGTAATAAAGCCTGAATAACTAGTAGAAAAGCAAACATGCCGCCCAGCATCTTAATTTCTCTTAGAATGCTTACCATTTTTGCTTATTTTACCCTTCTATTGATAACCACTTGGCAAGCCTGGGAAGCAAAAAAAAAAAAAAAAAAAAAATCTTACATATCCATGATCAAAAATAAGCGCCTGATGGCCTGAAGGTTGAAATAATTATCTCTGGTGGCCGTGCAGATCTCAATGTCAAAGCTAAGAACCACAGGGCAGTAGAATTAAAGCATGAAAACTGGCATGAGCACAGACAACTGCTTGAGGCTCTTTATTACTGTTTGATACAGCAGTTCTTTGTTGGAAATCTTGTTTTTTAGGTTCGAAAGCAACTGTGTGTGTCTAATCTCACATTTTCCTTTATCATCAATTCCGTTCCTCTGATATTTACAAAACTAAGCAACATCACATGTGTTTATCCTGATTTCTGAATTAGTCTATATGGGGCTTTCTGCTAATCTGCAGATAGGTGGCACCGTTCATACAGATTGGAAAAACAGAGCTCTCCCTGTTCACACTATTCCATGCTCTAAATTAACCTGTCACTTTATTATTTGACAAGATCTTCATTTTTATTCATCAGGATTTGGGCCAGGATGAGTGCATTTATGGCCATTTGCTTTGCACGGCTCTCAGCTGAGTTTGTAGGTATTGTAAGTGAGATCCATTATCCCTGTTACAAGTGCACACAATGCAGATGCTGATCTGTGATGATGATGAGAAACCAAAGTCAGTAAAGACCACATAAGCCACCCTTGATGAAAAGATAAATGAATGCATAAATAACATTGTGCTCTGCTGTGTTTGCTGAGATCAAGGATAAATTTTGAAGGTTTTGAGAGATCAGACATACAGAACCTGGAGAATTTCGCCCTCCCTCACTTTGCATTCAGCAAGCATTTCACTGTGTACAGAGGATATGAGACACTTTTTAATGCATTACTGGAAGACTAGAAGTGTTTGGACACTTTTCTATTGGTTTGTTTGGGTTTTTTTCAAGGGAAAATCAAAGAAATGGCATCAGAATAAGGCACAAATTTAATTAAATACAATACTAAA
>NC_089721.1:44350550-44495134 GCF_031753505.1 Anomalospiza imberbis
GAGGATTTCTGGTCACAAGACACTAAATGGGAGTTGTCTTTCAAGACTTTGGATAACTTCAGTATTTTACAGAAAACACTTATGTGCATGATGTGTTTTTCATTTAGAATACTGAAATACAGATCTACCAAGAGACTGACATTTAATCTTTTCCCATGGTATTTTAATACATATACATTTGTGGAAATAAAAGTTAAAGTGTAAGATCTTGGCCTCTTGAGTTGCCTTTCTTCAAGCTAAATATTTTACAAATCAGAAAAAAACCCTGAGCCCATTGAAATATCTGGACTTCAGAAATAGAAGGTGTTTACAAAGATTTTACAGTATTACAAAAGCAAAGGAAGTAAGGTTTATTGTGGAATTAATTGTTGCTTTTTCGTGTTCTGTTACATAGAAAATGCAGACTTCACTATATAGGGATATAGTCATCATGTAGTGCTAATGAGAATAATCAAGACATACTATGTCATTTTCAGGGAGGAGGCAAAGCATACTGAAAAACAAATTTGCAGTTGAGAACTTTTACTGTCAGCTAATGGGATACTTGGAAATACCAAACATAGAAACATTAAAAAAAAATCCTGCAATCCAGTTTTGCATCTGTACTTATTTGAACATAACTTTTAGGGGGTAACTGATATTCTCCTTTGTTTCCTTATTGATAGATTGATTAGAACCAATAATTACTTGTTATTAATGTGGGCTTTATTAAAATTATTTTATTTACTTTATTTCTGATTTGTTGCTTTCAAAAAGTTCTATTTATATGTAAATAACACTTTCATTAAAATCTTAGTTCTTCTTTCTTGTACCTCTCTGAAGCATTTGAAATTTTTGTTGGAAGAGAGTTTTAAATAGTTTTTTAAGGCAGTAGAGGAGAAGATGAACTTCTGGAGACTTTAATTACAGATGGGGTTCCTGTAGATATCTTGAGGGCATACTGGTGGGTTCATTCTTTCACAGGTTGTATGGACCCCAAAGCTGTTTGCACTTAGTGAAGAAAAGCAGAATCTGGTTTTACAGCCTGGGCAGTTGTTGTGGACAGATTATTTACAGCCCAGTATCCTGCCTGCATGGCTGGGGTGGATTCATTTCCATTCAGTCTCCAGTGATTTCTACAAATAGCCCAAATCTCACATCAGGGAGAGGGGGGTGGGTCTGATGTTTATTTAACAATGTTTGAAGCAGTAGTTGAACATAAGCATTGTTCTTTCTGTTAATTCACAGAATTAGATTAATGCTATAGCATAGTTTCTTGTGTCTCACTTGCCATGAGAAATAATTTTCTGCTTCAAATCCTAGAGAAACTAGTGCTTGTAAAGGCATGGAAGTTCCCTATAAAGAATACCATAAACAACTGAGGATGTAAAAATCCTTTAAATTCATGGATGTTTTTATTCCGTTTTTGACCTTGTGAACAAACAGCATAAAAACAGGGTTGCAGATCTAACACATAGACATATTTGAGTTGCTAATTATAGATAGATGTAAAACATTAATTATTTTTAAAACTTTTCAACAGTAAACTCAAAATACAGGAACAGCTTTTCTGGTAGGTTTTTCTTGCCTTGAACATTGATTTGTTTCATATAACTGCACAAGCACCAAATTAACAAATAGTAAAGTAAGACACAGTCATAGCATGTTTAATAATTTCCAGCATAAAGATTGTGAAATAAGATAAATACAGTTCTGCAGGCAAATAGATTTGGACGTAATGCAGTGTCAAAATAGAAGGCAGTAACAGAGGGGAAATGGAGAGTTTATTGTTTCTATAACTCCAATATCCATTAAAAGTTAGTTACACAGCAGGTGGCAGTTTGGGTAAGTGTAAAATGAATGTTTTGAAATAAATAGCAGCTGGGTGACCTGGGATGTCAGGGCTTTAGACAAGGGTGTGTGTTTGTCAATATATCCTACATGTTTTACAGACTCCTCAGGGACCAGGAAAAGATACAATTTCACCTTTCCTGTGCCAAAACATTTTAATTATATCTTCTTCCAAGTACAGCAGTTCAGTAACCAAGGAACTGACATTGATGCATGTGTTGATAAAGCTGCAAACATTCAAAATGAGATTAACAAAGATTTTGAGGAAAGGGTGACAGCTAATTTTGTACAGTATTTTGCATCTAATTCAGGTCAGTATAATGATAGAATATTTTATAACTGCTGTGTCATCTAGAAAGACTTTAGTTATGCTTTGTGTATTTAAAGATTTGTGTAGATGAATGTACAGTTCTTTATACATCATTCAAGCAGATTATAACTTCTTTATTGAACATCTATTGGTTGTAGCTGTAAAAAGGAATAAACTTAAGCATTTAGAAGCAATTTTACATATCCTTCTGCATTAGTCACAGTAGTAAGTTCCTTTTGTCTAATTTACCTTGAAAATATTGACTTCAGATGTGAAATGTAATCAAAACTACCATGCACTTTTTGTGGCTTTGCTTAGTATTTGTAAAAAAAAGTGCATGGAAAGTTATAGTAAATTTATTTAAATAATCAAACTGTAGTTTCTCTGTATTATGTGCAGTCTTTTGAGAACATCCCAGTGTATTTCTGCTCTGTTCTCCTCCTTGTTTGAAGGTAACGCACATTCTTCCACTTCTTTTTGTTTGTGAAATTTTCTCCTCTTTTTTATCTACTCTGTTCTCCATCTGCTTTCACTTTTGTTTGCTTGGGCCGTCTCTCATCCCAACTTGATAATGAGGAATGCAGTGTGACCCTGACCTCTATCAGCCCATGCATGACCTTCTGACTCGCCCACATAACCTTTGACCTTCTCTTTGACAGCTTGATTAATTACCCTGTGTTATGATTTATGAGTAAGTGCTATGTAAAAATAATAGACAACAGGTGGTCCTCTAAAATCTTTTTGTGGTATGTTTTCTTTTCCTGCCTAACCTGATGAGCTGTTTCAAGTTCGGAACTTAGCGGGACAAAGTGTGTTTGGCCGAAGCATGGCATTTTTATGCACTTGGACACAGTGCTGGAATTCAGGCGGCTGAGGTATATCTGGGATGGAAATATCACAGTGTTAGCAGGGTGCAGTTGCCAAAATGTACATTGGGTGGAAACAGCAGAATCAACTGACATTTCAGGCGTTTCAGTCACAGGTCACGTCTTGAGAAAATTGCTCAAATAATGGAGGGGGCATTTTTCAAGCTGAGCTGCATCTCCAACAGCTATGTTTACTTTAACGCTTCACTAGTGACTTCTGATTGGTTGTCATGACCTCATCTTGCTATTGCACCTACAGTGTCGCAATAGTGACATAGATGTACCCTTCTCGCAGTAAAGATAGGAAATTACCAGAGCATACGTCTTTCAGAAAAATGAATGTACATTACTGTGTCTGTTTTAACCACGGGCAGGTTTAAGAACAGAGTGCTTTGAGTTGCATTTCCCCAAGGAATTAGTTCTGGTCTTGCTGCCAACGGTCCAAATAGAAACCTGGACTTGAAAATTCAGGTTGATCAAGCATAGGAAAATGATGTCTTTAAAATCCTCTCTCACAGTCCAAAAGGGTAGTTTACATAGGTCAAACTCTGACTTCTCTTGTCACATACTGTGTCCCACCTTTGTGGATTAATATGCAGATCTGAATGGTTTCAGCTCATTAGTCATGTGCCAGGCAGGTGAGATTTCAAACTATTTGAAATTTATCTCAAATTTTTTGAGGTTCTTTTTTTTTTTTATGCTTTCCCCCCTTGAACTGTCAGTAAGAGACAGAAAGTACTGTCCCATTTCTGGTTCATGTTTCCATTACAATGGAAAAGACCCTTCTACATTGTTCTTAGTAGTATACGTATTGTAACTGAGGTTCATTATTCTTTCCAACTCTTGACTTAGTAAGCCTGCTTTTCCTTTCTTTCATCATTACAATCCTCTACCTCCAGAAGCAGCAACATGGGGAATGGTAGGAGTTAGTGAGTTAGTGTGGATTAAATTTTACTTACCTTGAAGCATTACCAGGTGAGGGGAAGAGATGTTAATCAGTTGCTTTAGTCTGAGAGAGAAACTTTAATTTTGTAGATTAGAGGCTGGGAGTTCCATTTGTCAGTGTCTGCCATAATTATAAGGTTTTACCACAAGTACACTGATGGGTGAAGATTGACGGGGATGAGGGGTTAGTGTCCTTAAAGCTTAAGTTTTTATTGTGAAAAAAACTTCTTTGAGTGTGGTTTCTCTTTCTGTGCACACTCGTCACAAAGGAGAAAACTATTACATTGAAAACTACTGCTATTATGTTGAAAACTACTATTATTACCCTAATGTTTGCATACCACCTAATACCACTGGGTGTGGCAAGATTTAGAAACCCTCCTAGGTGATTGGTACTTAAGTCATAGGTCACTGTTTTAATAATGATGTAAGCTCATCATGGCTGAAATTGGTATTTTTAGTCACGCTGATTTAACAATAGCGAAATAATACATAGTAATAACACATTTAATACTTGCCAGCATGCAGGACTCTATATGGTGAAAAAACAATACAGTCCTGCGTGCAAAGAGGTGTTTCCAAACAGGACTCTCATTTTATTAGATGCTTTTTAATGAAAGTGATTATTGTCTATGTTAACAGTTATGCATCTTGTCTGGTATTAAATTTTGCTAAAGGCCTTTTTTAAGATATTAGTGGTCTTGTGTTCTGAGGTTTGTATTAACTTGTGCGCTTCTCAAATTCACTACATTAGAGCTCCACCTTTTTTTTCATTTTCTCATTGCACTGAACTTTAATGGTGTAGTTACACCCACATAAATTATATTTTTTTTAAATTAATTGAAGTTAAAAGACATCCTGTTTACACTGATGTTATTTAGAGCAGAGTATTTCTTTTCAGTAGAAAATGCTCAGATAAAGGCTGAATGAGAGAGGTTGTAATTGGCTATATTTTACCAGTAATTTTGGTTTTCTGTGTTGATTTTTATATGTTACTCTCAAATTTTCTTTCTGGTGCCATTGTTTTCTTCTTGAAATTTAGGATGCAGTAGTACAAGGGAAAGGGAGATACACCATATCATGTAAGCAAAACAGTCCAAAAAGAGATTACTTTCCAAAGAGAAAGACTTAGGCTTTCCCATAATAGAAGGGGAGAAAAAAAGTCTTAGTTTAGTTATTACTTAATTATTTTAATTCTACTGTCAGGAAAGGCCTGCTATCTGGGAGAAATTGTGAAAAAATGTAAAGGGAGTGATGTTACACTGCTTAAAATATATTTAATAAAAATCCTTTAATTGAGTTATAAAATAGTGAATTTAAAAATAGAATCACATTTCACCTGTTGATGTCTACGTGAAAAATTGACATTGTGTCCTCATGAAATGGGACAAATGAGTCATGTAATTTTAAGATACTTAGACAAATTCCACTTCTCTGATGATTTTTGTGACTGTTCTGTGATCAGGTTGAAATGCACAGAGTTTCAAACTTCTAGATCGGTAGTGAAGACATGAATTTTGCATTTTCCATTGTGCAGAAAACAAAACAAATCAATATAAAGAACATCTCTACTCAAAACAAGCAGGTCAAGAAGATGAAGAGCCCCAAAACTACCAGCCTGCCAAGTACTGCAAAAACTCCAGCAGCAGCAGGCTCAAAAACTATCATTTCATCTGAGATGTGTAGTTTAGGAAGGTTTGCAAGCTGCATTCTTCTCCATGATAAAGTTTGGGCTTTGAAATTTTCCAATCTGTAAAATTCATGTGTTTATAGTATAGCATTGTGCATTAATATGGCCAGGCGTGGTGTGGATAGATTTTAAAATTTGTCTTTCACTTTCTGTTTTCTTTCACCCTTTCCCTATTGTTTATTTATATTTTTGACTGTTTGTTTATATTTATCCCACTTGCATTCATGTCAGGCAGGGCAATCATGTGACAGGAGACCCCTTATGGTGCTGCATGTAACAAGGAGACAATTTTCTCTTTGGCCTGTTGTGACCTTTTTTGACTACATCACTTATGCCAGAGGTAGTATCCTGAATGCCTCTATTTCACCCTGTTTAGCAGAGTGCAACTGTGCCCTTTAACTTGGTTTTTGGTGGGAGGAGAAGCTCTGACAGACATTGGAGAAGGGCACAAGGATAAGGGGTAGGAACTCCCTTTGGATGTGATTTTTGATAGCTAGTCAAGTGTGTCCAACTGTAGAAAATCAGTGAGTGACAGTCTGTCTACCTGACAGTGGCCACAATGAACTACACGGTTTGTGAACGGCTCTACAGATTAGAATAAAGCAAGCCCAAATAAAGTATCTTTTGTTGGGGTGGACTTGGTTTGCTCTGGGCAGCTAGGTATGGGGGACCTCTTTTGATCCTCATGCCAGGACCGTGTGCAAAATGAAGCACCGAGTGAGAAGCTGGAATAAAGCTGTTCCATTAGATAATTAATATAGATGTTTCTGAAAAGTAGGTCTTTATTAAAATTTACTTCTAAAGGATAGCTTGATTTTGACTGGGAACTCATGTTAACTTTAGGGACACATCTGTTAAATACACATGCTTATCTTTTCTCCCTTCCCTTTGCAATTGCATCTTCCATAAATATTATTATTTTTTGTGATTTGCCATCATTTAAAAATCGTAACATTTGATTGGCTGATTTATTCAAGATTTATTTCTCATTCATATTTTTTTTCCCAACTAGCTAATTCCCTGAGGCAAAAAAATGTAGCTTATATGCTCAAAAGCATCCTGCAAGTCACAAATTTGCTCTGCATTTGTTAAATATACAGTATAATCCCAGTGAACTTTTACAGCAGATTTTAAAATGCACTAAAAAGGCTGACCCCACAATAAAGAGTTGACTTGTAAGCAACACCACTGAATCAGTTTTGGTATAGATTCATTGTTACCACTGTTATTTGCCTCTGCATGGTATGCTTATTGTCAGCTAAACAAAAGGTTTTACTATTTTAAAATGTGGTGAATAATTTTCACATGCTTTCTTTAATGTATCAATCTTTATATATAAAATCTCTCAATCCTTTTTATTTTAAAGGTTTTTACTGGCTGGGCATAAAGCTTTTTATTCATTACTGTGTAGAGTTCTTAAAGCAACATTTTGCTTTTAGTTCCTGTATTGTTTTCTGAAAAAGTCATATAAAGTGCTTATGAATAAAACAATATATTAAATTATTTTAAAGGTAAAACAGGCACCCTTTCTGACTGAGGGATGTGTTATCAGCATAAGTACATGCACTGATACATATTCACACATCAATATCCCTTTAATAACAGAATATTCTTAAAAACCCTTCTATAAATGATGTGTGAAGTTGCTGAAATAAATAAAAAAGTTCTAAAGACCATTAAAGTAAATGCAAAGCATTTTCAAACATTAAATTCCCCTTTTCACATTTTTTCTTGTTTGTGTGTGTGTGTGTGTGTGTGTATGTGTGTGACTCTCTTCTAAAACAGGAAGGCTATGGAGTGATAGTTCTGAATCCCAATGAGAACTATATTGAAGTTGAGAAGACAAAAGCCCAAATACAGCTGTCTTCTGATATCTCAGATGAACCTGCAGAAAAGAGAGAAAGAAAAGATAAAATCCAGAAGGAAACAAAGAAGCGACGTGACTTCTATGAAAAGTATCGAAATCCACAAAAAGAAAAAGAAACCATGCAGATCTATATTAGAGTAAGTTTCTTTTGTTTTTATTTGCCCTTCTTTATTGATGCATATGTATGTTTACTGCCTATATTGGCTAATAAATAGCATGCTTTGTTAAAAACAAATACATTACTGAGAAGGCATTCAAGAGTTTATACAGAGTTCCTGACTCTGTATTCTGTTGGTATTTTTGGTTATTTATTGATCATGATGCTTTGGAAGTATTAGAAAATTTCTTTCTAATTTCACAGGGAAACTTCAAATAAACCCCAGAGGAAGTCACTGGTGTTATCAAGAAAGAAATTATTTAAGAAAGACTTTCTAAAAACCATTTTATAAACAGAGGTGTTCATAAGAAAGACTTTGTAGTGAAGCTTAGGCAACATACTACCTTCACATTTCACGTGTGCATTTATTGTATTATGCATACATGACATTTATGCATTAAATGGTAAGCAGTAGTTAGAGCCTGATAGTTTTTATGACCTGCCAAATCAATAATGTATTGTGGAAAATTGCGGTGTTCATCTTGTGTGGTAGCAAATTTCCCTGTAATGTATTGTTTTTATATGAGCAGCCATCCATTTTGAGCTAAACTTTTGAAGGCATATAAAGGAGGAAACTTGCTAATATATTAATAAATATTTAAGCTAGAATATATGAAAATTATATGATGAAGAAACTCTGTCCCTTGCCCTTTTCTGACTCAGTGAACCTTTGCACTTTGTAATGCTACCAGCATGGGATCATTATAACAGTGCTACGCGAGGATTTCTAATTCTGCAGGGGGCACAAACAATATTACTTGCACATTGGCACATTCTGATTCATGTACATACTATGCATTATACATCCCAAACAGAGTCATACAATTTCCAAAACCCTTATTATGAAAGTTAACATTTTCATTCAACAGTAAAACACATCAGAAACTCCACAGTGAAAGTAAAACAATAAAAATGTATGACATTGTGATGAGAAACAGAGAAAAATCCAGTAAGATATATGTTAGAATCATCTTAAATTTTAATTTGTCCCTGCTAATTTTTTTTTAGCATAAAAATTTTTGTAGCAGAAATATAACTGTGCTGGCTAGTTAAAAGGGTTAGTAACTTGGATACAAGATTGTCGCTAATGCCATAAATATTTACTGTCTTTTGAAAAATACCTGAGTATGGGAAACAAAGGAATGCATATATATATTCAAAGTCACCAACAAGGCACTGTGTTTTCTGTTTGCAGCTGTTTTATAAGATGCTATTCTACTCACTAGCTGAACCCTCCTTCTTAAGAGGGGCAACCAGTTTTAACTTAAGGTCCATGAGAATCCAGTGGACAGTGCTGCTGTTTTGTCTGAAAAGAGGTCTAGTCAGCATGCAGGTTCAGTGTTCCCTTGTTGAAAGTGAACCTTTTTTCATAACCTTTTTAACAATTCTACCTTCTCATGACTCTTGACTCATGAGGCGTGAAATTTGGTTTCAGGAGTTTTGACCCCCCCGAAATATAAAATATATTGTTCCATCCCATTTTCCTTTCTGCACAGCTCCATGCCTTAAATATGACTGTTGATATTTGCTTTATTTGATTTTCTTCAAACCAGGGAAAGTAGTATATGTTTTAGTGAACGTGTGGATGGTGGTCTTCTTCCCCGGACCAATAAACTGAAATTGGGTTTTCTGATGAGCTTGGTGTTGTATTCTGAAATTATTATTTTTTTTTTTTTTTTTTAATTAGTAGACTCCAGTACAGATAGTTTTTTGAAACAGAAAGAAAAACATGTCTGCTTTATTGTATTTCAGGACAAATCAATGTGATTTCCTTGCTTATCAATTTCTGAAACAAAACTGGACCATCAGTAGGGTTCCATTTACTCTGTTGGTCAGAATTGCTAAGTCTGTAGGTGGTTGCAAGAGGTGCAATGCCATATTTGCCTTTTTCTTGCCTCAAATGCTTGAGTCCATAGGATTGCTCTCTGCCTGCATCCAGGCACTTGGCTCCGCAGGCTGCTGTATTGGTGCTGGTTTGGGGTGATCTCAAAAGGCAAATCAGATACAATCTGTATAGTATAGCATACATTGACTCACTAGGCTCTTAAAATAAAACATGCCGTCACTCAACAGAGATATTTAAGGATGGTATATGAATTGTAAGATCTCATCAAAGAGTTTTGAAAAACCTGAGCAGGCCTTATGTCAACTTTGCCAAGTAGGGAAAAGTATGGATAGACTAGATGAAAAATTTCCTCACAGGAAGGCTTTAACTTATGGAAGGAAAAACATGGTTGTGTCAAATATGCTGGAGAAATTGTTTCAGACTGTTAAGTAGAAGGAATAAATATCCTCAGTTATGTTCTCATAGGGTCACTGAGATCTGTTGTGATCTAATGAGGAAATGCCATTTGAACAAATTAAAGCTATCTGGTTGGTGTTCTCACTTGTGCAGCTAGATTTTCCAAGAACCGGAGAACTAGAACTCTTCCTTGGTAATTATGTTTAAGTATTTTCTTTATTTTCATAGTGAAAAAAATAGCTGGGCTATTCAAGAATATGTAAAAGCTGAATCTCAAAATACAAAATATCAAACTGCACTGTATTTTTGTACAAAATGAGTATAAATAAAAATGGTTATGGCAGTGTGTAATGCATTAAGCATAGTGCTCTTGAAAGATCAAAGTACTTACTCTTTCATGCTGGAAGTTTCCTTAACTATGAAGTAATGTACTCTCTGGCATACATTATGGCTTGTTAAAGGAACTGATTTGGTCTGGGTAATAAACATCATGTCAAACATTATGGCAGGAAAACCTGCTTAATATGTTTTGCAATAAGACAGATTTTTTTGTTCTTGAAAACATCTGCCAACTGAATTCACAAGTGAAGACAGAAAATGTCATCAATTCTGTAACATTCTTGTAAATTTTATTTCAATTTTAGCAATGCAAACCAGGAAAAACTTCTTGATAATCAGCATTGACTATAATACTTTTATGGAATGATTAAACACAAGCATTTTACTTTTATATAATGTGCTAATGAATGCATATGAATTTTAATACACTTACTGTTCAGATTGTAACAAGCATATTGACAGATCATTTTAAAAGCATCTGGTTTTTAATGTGTTGAGTGCAGGATTGAGTAAAATAGTTAAATATGTACATACATCCTTTTAAAAAACA
Organism: Anomalospiza imberbis; assembly: GCF_031753505.1. Lineage (NCBI taxonomy): Eukaryota > Metazoa > Chordata > Aves > Passeriformes > Viduidae > Anomalospiza > Anomalospiza imberbis. The sequence goes on from NC_089721.1 coordinate 44,361,347, forward strand.
TATTTCTATCCTTAGTTATAAACATTACCATTTTTTCTTAGACCACCAGAGGCTGCTCTGTACATATGGGCTAATGCTTTCCCCCCAGAAACTTCCTACCCTAGCCAGCCTTCATTTGTTACTGAAGTAAACTGAGAATTTGTTGCTCTCTAACCTTTTTCTATGGAAACAGATCATGCATGCTTAAATGTGGCACTATCATTCCTTCCATTCTCAGCCATCTCCCATTCCCTACAGATTTTCACACTGACAGTGCCTTTTCAATGTTAGAAGATACTTAAAAATGTAATCAGTGTTTTTGCCCTTCTAAACTGCATTCACCACGTAAACAAGCATACTAAGTGGATTCTGAAATGTTATGTAAAAAAAGTATAAGTTGCGTAATTTGATAGTAATTTGCAATAATGTTGTTACCACAACAGCTGAGGGATATCAGAGGCAACCAACGAAGAAGTAGGAAGAATTACTTTTATCAAAACAACTAATAGGGTCAGGTTTTGTGGACAAAAGGGATAAGCTTTTCCAAAGTCTGTATGCTAGGAATTTGTCCTTTTTTTTCCCCCATTGAGCTTATCTGCTTGAATAATTCTTACTACAAATATTATTTTTACTATAGTACAGTCTATAGCAGTGCCATTTCTATTAACTGCATATTAATGAAATTAATTTTGAATGTGGCATACTTTTCAGAAATAATTTTTCCTATCTTCTGTGAGAGATTAAGTAGGAAAAGATCACGTGCAACCAGTTAATCTGTTTTAATAAAAATTGGTACATCTGGATAATTTGTGTCAGTATCTAAGAAAAAGTGGTAAAAGGCGTGGTAAAAGTTGTTTTAATTCACAGTTAAGTAATCAGTGACCATTGGCAGACAGGAAATCCTGGCAAGCATGCAAGCACAGTTGTGCCGTTTCTGCTCATCGTTCGGTGTGGCTGATGTGAAGCGCAGCCTGATTGGAGGTCACGGCAGAGTGTCTGCTTTTGTGGGATAACCTTTCAGAGCCATGGATTTATTTCACACTGAGGACTGAGCTGTCCCACCAGCTCCCAGTTTCACCCTGTGACTATCTCTGGGCCAGTGACCTACCCTCTGACTTGTCAAGGTGTACACGTGCTCTTTTCCAGAGCCTGTGTGACTACATTAGCCTGTTGCTGAGACAAAGCTAATAAGCTGTTTATTCCATCAGAGAAAAAATAACAAGCTCTGGGCGAACAGCTCAAGAGATAAGGGATATGTTCAGCACAAGGAATGACTGTGGCAAACGTGGGTGTCAGGACTTCAGCCTCTAGAGTCTCAAGCTGTTGTTTTGTTTCCCCTTCTACAACAAACAGTGCCTGTTTTGTTTCCCCTTTTACAACAGTGAGCGTTACTTTATATATACACGTATGAAATACCACATGATTTTACTCTGCCCACTTTTAAAGCCCATTACTTCCTTATGTTCTTGAGAAGTCTCACCTGTAAGCAACAGCAAAATCAAATGCTGATAGCAAAAAGCTCCTGCGAGCCACCTAGAAACTACCATGGCATTGTTCTTGCCCCATGTAGTGCTGGACACCGGGCATTCAGAGTTGAGAAGGCACTGCAGTTCAAGTGCTGCATGTAAACGTGCAGTGACTTTTGAGTGTTCCAGGAATACCTTGAGAGATATGGTCTTGCAGAACCTGTGCCACTAGAGACCTGCACCACCCTGGGCCACCAGCTGGAAGCCAAACATCTACTATGACACTTAGCACCTGCAGTTAGGCTACTGCATCATTCCTAAAAGGTCAGATAAGTTTTAAGTTTTTACAGTAGTTTCTGTAAATCAGGAAGAATATGTATGTGTCATGTGTCATTCTACAGATACTGCAATGAGCAGGCATCTTACATTAAATAGCTAAACTGTGGAGAATTTAAAGTAGTGTTCAATAATTTATGCATAGGCTATTTAGCATGGGCAGCTAGCTTAGGTAATTTTAAAAATCATGAGGTGATAAAGAATTCTTGTAGTAAGTTTTGCATTTACTAATCCTGGAAAGTTTTATTTGTCCTCTTTTCCTTGAGTGATTGAGAAATCAGAGACACAGATAGTCAGTGAAGGGAAATTTTGTATCTCTTCAAGAACACCACTGGCTCTTCTCTCTGCTATACTCTCTCTTTGTTCTGCATTTCACAAGTATGGTTTAATCAAATAAAAGGAATAAATCAGGACCATCTAGCTTTGGTGTCTTTCAGACATCCATTACATGATGCCAATAAAGTGCCCATTGTTAGATCCAGCTCCTAAAATGTGAGGCAAGCCGTGTAAGTTTACAAAAAGAGGCATCTCTCCTCCCACCATGAGCTGTATGGTGCTGAAAAAAGATTGTTGCTCACAAGTCAGAAGAGTCCTCCTTCCTTTCAGATGGCATTCAGGCTCATAAACAGGGCCAGTATGTGGGGTGATGGTGAAGAAAATGGTTCAGCACAATGTAGACATACTTGTTGAAGGCAAAAGTGAATAAAATCACTCAAACATCTTGAACTCTGATACTGCCTGGTTTTGATTGTAAAGTGACTGCAGTGAAGGACTGCAAAGACCTTCTAGGTCTTCTGGGCCAGAGCAAATTGCATTTTGCCAGTATCCTTTATCATTTATCTTACAGAGCACAGGATTTTAGCTGATATCCAAAAATAAGGTTAATATTTTTTAACTGCGGGAACTTAGGGTAAGGGGAATATCGTGCTTCTGCCTTATCTCTGCATTAGTTACTTTAAGCAACGCAACCTTGCCCGTAAGTCAACCAAAAGAAAATGTTTAAAAGATTCTAGTCAATGAGTCAAGCCTAAACATCATTTCTTTAACTCAATCAAAACCAAAGAAACTTTTTTCCACATGTTTAGTTAGTTTACCAGTAAACAAATAGCCAATTCCAAAAAACATCCCTTCAAGACTATCACAATTCATTTCAAATCCAGTAGACAGTGTTTAAGTAAAATTTCTCCCTAAAACTCATGAACCTCAAGAATTAGAAGTTCTCAGCTCAGTGAAGATAAATTTTTGTATAATATTTAATCTTCCTAAGTCAAAACAAAGATGAGATAACAGATGTACCCCCAAATTACATTATATATAAAAATGTTTTTTTTTAAATCACAAAAAATATCACAAAATACCCATCCTTCAAAAAATTAAAAAATATTAATGTCAGTAAACACTTTCTCAAACATAATCTTTACCTTCCTACACACAGCAAAACATACATATCAACATTTTTTGCAAACATTTACATCATTAACTGTTCCTCAAAAAGTCAAAACAAACAATAACCCAACTTATAAAAAACAAACCCTTAATACCTTCTTAAAAAATAAAACATCAGTTTAGTTTAGTTTAGTTTAGTCTGAGTTTAGTTTTTGTTTAGACTTAAAAATACCTTACAGCACAATGTTATTAGCCATTTTTGTGCTGTTTTCACACATGCAAAGTCTAGGCACAGACAGTGTACTAAAGTTTTGATAATATAACAATAAAGAGAAGCTAAAGACCAAAAAAGTCCAATACGTCTCTCATTCGTAACACAAAACTACTCCAAGAGGGTCTCCCCTGCCAGGGGAGCCCCCAAAGAGTTATCCAACTTAAGGCCCACAAACTCAGGTCTAACCTTCTGCACACAGTTGCATGTTTTGCTACAGGATTTCAGTGTGTTTGGTAAAATTGGCAGAAGGAATTTAGCAGGGGCTCAAGTGGCAGCATATACCTTTTTGCAAAACTTGAAGTTCTTCACATGTTTTTTTCTTGGGGTTTGGTCAGCCATAAGACACTTGATATAGTGAGAGATGATAAAAATTAATTTCTAAGATACATATTTGTAGCGATCTTAAGCTGAAGGGCATTATTACAAAATAACCCTTTTCTTTGGAGACATACCACCCCACTGAATCCCTCTAGAAATATTTATGTGTTTTAGAGAGGAGGATATGAGGGCTGTACTGCACTGCATGGAGATCAGAAAAACATTTGTGGAGTCTAGGAACTGAATGTCAGCAGACAGGGAACTGGGGTGCAGGATGCACAGTAAGTTCAAGGATGTTTTCACCTTATCTGCTACAGAAAACAAAGTGTAAATTCAGAAAAAAATATGAAAGGAGGAAAAAATAGCTTTTGGGATTAAAATAAATCTGGTGGTTCCTGTGTAGTCTGCCTGGCTGCCTGCAGCAGTGACAGCTGCCAAGGGGACTAGAAATAGTGGAAGAAACAGAGGCGTGGAACAATGTAGAATAAGCTGCCCAGGAAGAAATGCTGGTTATACCCTGCAATTCATAGGTGGATGAAATTTGAAAAATTAACTATTATAGCAATTAATTAATTAATTATTAAAATCCTTACAAGTTAAGGATTTTACTAACCAAAATCCTTACTTTTTGTGAATTTATATATTGTGTGATGTTATTTTGAATTATTTACATCTTGAACAACAAGGCTGATCTTTTTAATCAGCTTGTTGCCCTCACTCTGCAGGCAAAGAAATAAGTTTTATTGTGAGTCTTTAGAAGAACTGTCCTTTTGTTCTTGCTTTTTCTTAGTGAACTCTGTATCAGATCAGCACACCCCTAGAATTAGGTTTTACCAACTTCAGAGCCATTAACTTTATTTTAATAGTGTCCAGGCAGAATTCATTCCTAGTCTGTTTTACAATTTATCTCCAGCCATTAATTCATCTAAATTTTGAGAAATGTTCCTGTTCCTCCCTCAGCTGAATCCTTGTTTTTTTCTCTATCTCTCTGGATAAAAGTGGATTCTAAACTGATTAAAAATGTTTTTGTCTTTTGTGGTCAGTGTTGGTAGCAGGTTTTCTCCCCTGAATGGGCTGCATGCTGTTCAGACACATTGTTCTACACTTTTGTTGTTTAACAGTTGATTCTCATTCTCTTTCTCTGTCTTTTTGATCAGTGCTTTGCAAGAATGAATTTGTCGATACCCAGTGAGGTATATTTTCAGATAAAACTTGAGTTTTTATTTGCTTTCCCAATAGATGGCACTGCTTGGAGAGAATACTAAGTAAAGTGAGCATTTAGAATTACCAAGAGTTGTGTGTGTTGAGGAGACCAAAGATTTTCTGGCCTCTTAAGCAGCACTTGTAGATCTTCTTGTCTGGTACTTCTAGCAAAACCATGGCGTGAGAAAACTATCATGCAAGTACATGTGCAAACAGGCACTACCTACACCAAAGCACACAAAAACTACTCACATTCTTGCGTGTTTGGTGTCCTCTAAACTGCATAAGATGGCCTCTGACTTAATGCAGTCTATAACAGACATGAGATACATGAGACTGGAAAGTTTTCTTTTTCCCAAAAGCAAAGATTTAATCAGTCAATCCAGCTATATAATACAGCAAGGAATTTAAAATTTGTTTAGTTCAGGCAATACAGCTGGTACTCCATAAGCATCTGCAGTGTGCTCTTTTGCACTGGTGTTTCTTTCCAGGATATTTCTTCATTCCTATCTCCTATCTTTTCCACCTGCTGTGTAACTGAATAATCTGATTTCATGGATCTTACCAGTTCAGCCTATGCCCTATAAAAGTGGGCAATTACCACTTAACTGTGTCACAACCACTCTGTTCTTAACCTGGGGAAAGAGAAGCTGTAATTGCATGTAGACGTTAAGATGACAGATATTTATATTTTTGGGATCTGGCTAGCTGAGGAATTCTTTTGGATTTATCAAATAAAGTAATGAAGAAATTTAGCAAAGCTTAGGCTGACTAAGTAATTTTGAAAGATTTCTAGGTGTGGCTTTAGGCTTCGATGCATCACTGCCCTCACACATTCCACTTTGTAGTACATCTCCCTACTTCTCTACCTACTCTGCTTTTCATGTTTGAAAAATGAACAAACACATTTGATGACAGGATTGATTGTGTTATTTATTGTGTGTCCTTTGCACTGGTTGCCAAAAAAGTGGGCTTACGCTTAATGACTTTTGATTACCTTTAAATCCATTACCAGTGAAGATTGTGTGAAGTTCTCCTAAGTGAGTTATGTCAAGCTTTCAGATGCTGCATGCTGCTCTGACTGCATGCAGATTCTAAATGCATTGCCTTAAGTGAGCAAATGAGTTATGGCTGTAATATATCTTAAAATAACAGCATATGATTTGATTTAAGACCACTTGTCTTAATGCTTTTCTTCTGCTATTTGCTGTTAGTTCATTATGTTCTTTTACCATTTCCTTTCCCTTTTTGTTTTGAGCTACTCTAGCTGACTTACAGAGTTTGCCTGGTGCATAAATTGATTTTTCTCTAGTGGGTGCCCAACAGTGTTGTCACTGGAGCAGAAGTTGAGACATTATTGTTACTCTGTTACACTGGTTGTAAATAACCATGACATCATTTTCTAAGAACACCAAGAATAAAGCTGTTTGTACCCAAAGATAAAGTGACCAGGCAGAGTTCAGCTTTACTAGACTATCAAAGACAGATGGCAAAAGATGACCACTGCCTCACTGGTACTGTGGGTCCACAGAGCATACAAAAGTTGGAAAGATAATGTTATGGCATGAAAGTAAGATAACTTATTTCATGTACAAAGTGCTGTAGTTATCTTCAGGATTTCTCTGGAGTGTGTGCAAAGTCACTCTCCCTCAAATGCCTTTGAATCAAGGTTAGCGAGCTTTCACAATGTACGTTTCTACACTTCTGCAACACTAGAACTACGGAGCTCCCGCTTTCTTGCTTTTGTTGGAAAGTATGAGGTATAGCTGTTGTGACCAGTCCTGGCTGAAAGTGCTTTGAGCATAGTTTTGGACTAGGTGACCCTCAGATGTTCTATCCAGTTGATGTAGTTCAATGATTTGACATTATGAAGTTTCACCTCAGCCCTCAAAGAAGTATTTGATCTATGAGTAGACTTTGTGGACATTGTGAAGAGAGGCAAATTTCTGTTCAGAACATTTAGTACTACTGAGGTTGTGGTTGGCCATCCACAATAGGACAGGTAGGTGATTTAGACCAGAAGCTTACCAAGTGATCAGCATGGTTAAAACAATGTGATCTTGCACAAGTACTGCTACAGAAATACATCTTGAAAGATATAATCCCCTACTGACAAGCACTGATATTTCTTGGCATTTTTAACACTGGAGTGTTGAGCAAATATTCAAATATTCATGATTTCTTCAGAGCTCAAGAATTTCCCCAAGACAGATTATTATATTGAATTAGCCTGAAGGACATTCAACCAGAACAGCAGTAGGAGTTTTTTCACAGATGTCCAGATGTTAGAGGCATGACCATTCTGGAATAATGGGAAGGATACAAGTAGTACCCACATCCTTCCTACTTCCTCTCCTTCATTATATTTTCAGGAGGATTTTGTCTATATTGCTAATTTGATTCCCCAAGATTTAATTTTCAACCATAAAGCAGTTCTTGAATTTCAGAGTTAAAAGCACCCTGTGACATGTAAATAGATCATTTGCAAAGTGCATGTTTAGAAGTGGATAGGCATGACAGAATTAAGAAGTCTGTACTTTATTAAAGGATTGGTGAAGAGTGGTTTAACTAAGCCTGTACACAACTACTTATTAGAAGACTTTGTCTAGACTGCTATTTTCAAGGTGAAACCAAAGCTTTGCTGCAGGCCAATACATTGCCTACAGGTTGCTTTGAAGCCCATGCTTCATAAACACTGCTTCTCTTCATCTCTTACACCTGTGCCCATATTCATGAAGAGTTACAAGTTACTTAAGAAACTTTTGTCCAGTTTTATGTAAATGCTGGACCTCCAAACAAGTCCATGCTGCTTGGGTCATTGCACTAGGATACACTGAACATGATCACAGGAATTTCCAAGATGCCTGGTATGTGGCAGCTGTGAGTTCCTACCATTCATTTTCATCTTTATTACTTAACAAGATTTAAGGTTTAGAATATATTTGTCTAGAAACATTTACTCTTAACAGAGGTAACAACAAAAATAGAAAAATATGTTAAGCATAGATTGTTAAACAGTGCTCTGCTTCTCATTATAAGAGCTGTCAGAGCTCTTCCAATGTCTCAGTTAGCCTGAAGATCTGGTTAATCTGCTTCTAGAGGGCAACCAGGACTAGAGACAAGTTACCCAGAGACTTATTTGGGTTACAGCTTTAATGCCGGCACCATGAAGGACAGATCCTGCAGCTGCCCAGATCCATTCTTCTGCACAATCTCTTTCTTCTCCAACACAGAATGGAGTCTGTCCTTCTTCTATTTTCCTGTTTATCCAGGGAACTTTTGTTAGAATTGTTGTCTTTTTTTATCCTGATGTAACGGTTTTTAGCAAACTCAAACTTGAGATGATAAATGTCATAGGACTAATCTGTAAGATGGACATATGCATCGATATACAGAGGAGTTCAAAAAAAAAGAACTAAAATAACAGAATTTTTTTTCATTAAATCTCAATAAAGGACTTTGTCTCCAAAACTAAGTAATGGTTTGAATGGGGGAAGGATGCAGGTGTTCAGTACACTTAATCTTTGTCTTAAAATACATCAGACAAATGGTGTTTTCTAATAATGGATTAGCATGGCATCAAAGACTGTTTGTAACAGTAACAAAAGTGGCATCCATATGATTTTTTGAGAGTGTTTCTTATCCCACACAGCAAAATAGGCATAGATTACATATCTTATATAAGATACATATTCACAGAATTTTCAGTTATCTCTGGAATTTCTGTTCTGTTGTTGTTCAGTCTGTAATCTCAATAAGACCCCCAATGTTTGGCCTATGCCACCTGAGTTGCAAGATTGCTCCCAATTTTCCAGTTAGGTCAACCAAAAAAATTAAGATATGATAGAGGGTCGGTGGAAAAAATTCATATCAAAACAATTGCTCACTATGTCATTATGACAACCTGCTGTAACAAATGTGCTTCTGTTTTAATTTATGACAATTAATTGCTAAAAGTAATTTAATCTGACAGTGGCAAAGTGTTGAAAGAATCCTGAAGATGTCATAAAAGTGACCTTTCTGCCCATGTGCAACCAAAATGCCTTTTTTAACAAGGAGGCTCAAAAACAGTACAACTTCTTTTGTACTTTGTTAATTAGTTATTGATTTGAAACAATGCTCTGCGAAATATTGTCAGATTAGCTAGACGCCAGGAAGGTCACAGTGTGACAGTCTAGTCCTGATAATCTTACGGTTTATAAGAATTCTTTTTTACTTTGAACCTTTTGTTCTGATATCCTGAGAATTACATTTCCTGGCTTTAGCATCTGTGCTAATTTAAAATACAGCCAAGCTGTCTGTTATGTAATTTGATGTTTTGAGTTGTTAAAAAAATTGCAATGTGTTAGAAGAAAATTGCTGTTGATCTAATATCTAATGATCTTCGACGACAGCAATGCACCACTGCTGCAATGTGAATGGCCTTGCTAATCTGTGTGGAAAAGAGTCTGTTTTAATTAAATAATCAACACAAGGGAATCACAGAGTTCAAGACAGAGGTACGACAGGCAAGTTCTGAGTTGTGTAGCAACTCATTGGGATGAAAGATCATTTCCTAGGGTACGTTACTGTGAACCAAAAATAACAGAAGTGCATCTGCATAGGAAAGTGAGGAAGCAGAATTCAGGGTTAAATAGCTAAACATTGAGGTTTTCAACTTATTCAAATGAGAAACAGAAGATTTAAATCTGAATTTCAGATTGTGTTTGTCTTTAGATAATTATAAGCTAATGACAGTTACTTCAAATACAATTAACTGTAGTCCTCTACATATTAAGGCACTTAGGCAAATCTTTGTAACTTGTGCATTAAGCAGTATATCCGTTTACTTAAAGCACTGAGCACTTTGCAGTCTTTATTAAGAGAAATCAAATAGCTTTGAGCCTGTTAAATCTTTCTTTCACTTAAATAACTGCTCTTGAGTGTAATAAATAGAAATGGAGAAATGAAGAACAGTACAAAGCAAAGCCATTCTATTTCATTTAATTTGCACAAAAGATATAAACTCTCTAGCAGAGACTTTACAGTTGAGGTTTGTTCTGAAACCATATCTGTTAATGAAAATACTAAATTGTTACCTTACTTAAATCTGTTGAAGTTTGTGTAGATTCGTTGTTTCCTGTGGTGGGGAAAGCTGCATTTTCCTTGGCAAAAATGGTATTTTTCTTGAAATAGCCTGGTTAAAAAAAAAAAAGTCTGCTTCTCATTACAACATATAAACTGATTGAAAGAACAGGATAATAAAATAGGCTTTTAAGTACCATAGGAAATAGAAAAATAACAGTTCTGCATGATTTCCATGAGGAATCTTTGAATGTTTCAGATGCATTCATTTCCAGAGGAATTGCTTTTAGTGTTGAGAAAAATGCATGTAATCATTTAAATGACTGGCATGATCTCTCTGTGTCTTGGGAAGATAGTTCTTTTTATAAAAGAATTGCATTCATTTTTATTTACTAGCCCTCACAATTAATCTGTTAATTTCCAGAAACATGGCTGCTGAGGAGGATATCTGTGAAGATACAATCTGATGGTTTAAGAAATACTCTTTTGTTCCCATAATTTGATCATACAAAAGGCAGTGTTTGTTCATTATGTTATAGGCAGAAATACATTGTGGGCAGAATCTCGATCCCTGAGATTGAGTAGTATGGAAAGAAAAAAGTACAAGGAAACATAAAAAAGATGTAAAATGTAGGTATCTGTAACAGTACTGAAATGCAGCTGCCCCGGTCTTTGAGTATTTTTACCAAAAATATTCCAAAGATATTTTGGAATATCTTTGGCCAAGCTTAAATTAGAATGTGTAAGTCCACCTGCAAAGATTGGCAGATAATGCTTAGATCATCATGGCATGATGATTTTCCTGTGAACTGCACATGTATTTGCCCATGCTTATGGTATGGCTGTGCAGATAGGACCAATCTGAGGAATTGTTGTTATATCTTTGGTCTGAGGAGTTTCTCCATGTAGGATTTCAGAGCTGGTTACCAGAACGTGCTTCTTCAAATTCAGCCTTCCTTTGCCTGGAACCCTGCAAATTATATGGAAAGGGAAAATATACACAAAATTCAAGAAGTCTGTCAGAGAGGTAAAAGGGAAATCAGTTGGGTTTTTTTCTTAAGTAAAACCTCCTCTGATTATTACCCTCCTTCCTCCTATTTATTTTCTTCTCCTGCAACTTTTTCATCTCAGTGAGTCAGCAGTGTTCTTGTGCCCAGACTAAAAAAGACAAATATAATATTTGTGTTTACTTATGTTCTTTTCTTAATAATAAAATAATTAACTTATTGGTGAAGGTCATAATTAAGGGCCACTGAGTAACTGATTTTGCCTGATTTTTTCTTGGTTTTGATCTCTTTTCCTGCACTTTACTAGAAGACACTTGGGTGGTGACTGCAAGACATGCCAGGCTCCAACAGAAGTAATAATGGGAAAACCCAGACATGAGCAACAGCCTGATAAAATTGTCTTACTCTGGCTGACAAGCAGATACTTTAACCAGGACTATATAATAATATTTGAGACTTAATTAAACCTGAAATCCAGGATTTACTTAATAAACAGCAAACCGTTTCAGGTTACAAAGTCACTTGAATTTTCAAATAAAAAGCTGAAGAAGTAAGGAGAGCGTTTGAACAGAGCAGCAGAAGGGTTTTGCCATGCAGAGAGGCTGAGTCATTGCGGAGTGAAGGACCTGGATAACATTTGCTGCTTTCTTTATTTTTGCACAGATCCATGTCCAAACTCACCCTGCTTAACTCTCAGTTCCAATGCAAATCTAAGAAATTCCATCTGCAACACCAGGCTTCTAAAAATGCTCATATATCATATAGCATCTACATGCTTCTGATGTGGTGCGCTCTGAAGGCCTCCTGTGAAGGCCCACATTTACCAAAAAGGAAGTATAGTATTAACTCAGTGATGCAGTAATGCAGCTGAGACCACTGGCACCTCTCTGGAGAGCAGTTGTAGGCACTGACAGTGTCTCTCTGTGGTTTCAGGGCATTGTTGAGCAGGTTTCAGACCTGTTGAAAATTTTTTACTGAAGGCTTGGAGGCAAGGCTTGTAGTCGAAAGAGTGAAAAGTATTTTGATTACCAGCTTCTTCCTCATCAGGTGGAAGTGGTTGGAGCACCTTGGAAACAGGAGATGAGAGTGGTTTGGGGTTTTTTAATCCAGAAATTGCTCTAGATTTTTGGTTAGGAACTGTAGTGATTGAGAGTTTAGCTGGAAAAATGCTTTTCTCTCTTGGAGTTGCTTTTTTCTCTTGTGTGCCATAAAGCTGGAGTGTAAAGGAGAAAAGTAACTCCCTCCTGCTGCCCTAGCATGTTAGGATCCAAGCTTGCTCTGTTGCACATATATATATAGCATAAGGCTGAATTTTATTTCCTGACCTGTCTCACTAGGGAAAGCCCAGCTTGCGCATTTGAAGTGGTTAAAGTGGGACAAGATCTGAAGTCATCTTCAGATGACTGTAATTGTGGTGAGAGCTGGGGAGAGCAGAAGCCCTGGGGGGGAGCCCAAATACAAAGCATAAAAAACATGGCTGGACGTCGGTCTTGCATTAGCTAAAACTTGTTATTTTAAGCATAATCTCAAGAGTTGTACTGTAGCAAAATGCTTCGTCATCCCATGAACGTCATCCCATGTTATCACCACTTTGTCCCAAACCAGCTCTTCATTCCCTCTGCCCTGGTGGAGGAAATTTAAATTTTGTATCAGTCCACCAAATGCATTTTTTATTTCCATTTTTTATTTGGCTATTTGATATGCCAGATATTGCATGTTTCATGGAATACTTTTTGTTTTAGCAGGACTGTTGAGATTGCATGCTTTCCTGATAAATTGTTGGCCGTTTTGGTGGTGGGACTATCTTTAACTTAGTATCATGGACATTTAACTGCAAAATGTAAGACTTCTGGTCTTCCTTTGTGCTGCTGACTCTATGCACGCAACATTACTGGGGTTTCATAAGCAATATTGGGAACACTTCCATCACCAGCCCAATTCACAAATAAAATAGGTAGAAGAAATTGAAACAGAAACATCTCAAATAGATTTGTGAATAAAGTGAAATTTGTAATACAGAAAAAATGCCCAACTTCAAGTCATTTTGCCATATTTCACTTTGCCATATTGCTTTCTGAAGGCACGTGCCAGATAACAACCTTGGCTATTTATATCCTGCAACTCCACAAATGACCAGACTTAGCTGTTGTGATACATAGTCTCTCCTTCTGTCTCAAAACTGGATGCTGCCTGCTGCCAGAGTATGTATCTTGCCCCCATCTCAGAAAGTGCCCTTAAAAGATAGTATAATTTTTTATGTCACCCCTTTTTCCTGCAAGTGCAAGAGTATGGCATTTTAACATCTGAAGACTTATTATTTAATCCCTGCTAAGGTTGTAAGTAAGGAATTTCTGAATACAGATGCTGAATAAAATCACTCATGCATTTACATAATTTTAGTGTTGAACCAATGCAGATACAATGCTCTGTATTTCCATAGAGCTACACCAGACATTGGTGACTATGAACCCACTCTGCACAGCTGATCAAATCCTGCTGAGTATTGTGGTTTTAATATGGCAAAGTATGCAAGTAAAATCCATACAGAGCCCATAAAAAGAGGGAAGAAATATGTCCTCTATTCAGATTTACAAGGCCAGAGCATCAGCTGTCTATGGTTTCATCTCTTCTCCTCTTGTTTTCTCTCAAGTTGTCTCTTTCTCACTCAGGACACAGGAACTAAAATAACTTGCTTGACTTACTGCTCAGTCTTCATCATCCTTGCTTTCCTATACTCTTTAGCATGATCTGCTAAACTGAATTTCAGATACATGTCAGATTTAAGATTTTGTATAAATTTGCCTCCACTGTTTTCTCCCCCACTCACAACTGCTTTGCTGCTGAGATGGTCTTGGTGCTTGTTTCTGCATCATCCTTTTGTCTGGTTTCACACAGCTGCAATTGCCCCTGTACAGAAGATACTGCTATGTCATGATTATTGCCATACTTCCTGAAAGCCCAGTTATTTAAGAGTTGTGCAAGAGCCAACCCATCTTCATGTTTACATATCTCCATCTATGTAGCATACAGATTAGCATTGCCTGTTGTCAGTAAGTATAGCAGAAATACAATTCCTACTGTTAATAAAAGGTCTTGCTGTCTCCTGGGATCACCTCTTGTATTGTAGTAGGGAACTTTCACAAATAACTGCAGGAATTCTCTCAACTCTGTGATTGAAAAGGTAAAAAAGATTTTCAGTTAGATGGATGTTTCCTAATACACTGGAATTTCTCAGTTAAAGTCAAAATCTGGTTAAATGTCCTGGGCTAGATACTTTCAAGTTTTGTCTTCATGTACTCATGCTGCAGAAATATATTAATATAAAATGCTTACTTCGACTTCCTTTCCTGTTTTCAGTTTATATCCTCTCTTTACTTTAATCCTCCTCTGTGGTTGTAATGCCATAGCTACTGTCTTTGCTGTGGGGGGGAAATCACATACTGGCTGGTTTTTTTCCTTGTGTTTCAGCTTTCGTGCCCTCAAAGCTATTCTGGTTCTCAGCCGGGACAGAGCTAATTTTTTTGCAGTAACTGTGAGGGAGCAGAGTCTGGAGCCATGTGGGCATGGCTAGATCATTATTTTGTATCGCCTCTTGTCACTGTCAGGGCAGAAATGAGGGATGCTTGCTTCCCATTCCCCAAAAGGGGAATGGCCTGTGGTCAGGAAAAAGAGCACAGGTGAAGAGAGTCTGTCTGCCGTTTTGTTCATTTGTGGCTCACACTAGGTCAGCTCTGGCTCAGTGAGCATTTTTTTTTCATGTAAATCACCCTCTTTTTTGTATACTTTTCATATTAATATTATTACTGTTCCTGTTTGTTTTCTTATTTCATTGCTGTTTCCAGTAAATTCTTCTTGTTTCAACCCATAACCTCTGTTTTTTGTGTCTCTCACCAGAAGAGCAGTGGGAGGAGCAGTGTCTGGTTTGGAGGAGTCTTGGTTGGGGGGATCACTAAATTAGGAGTGATGTTCCTGAACCATGACAAAAGCCTCTTAGACTATGTCCTGCACAGAAATTTTGGAGCTGCTCTGATGGTAGTAACCCATCGTATAGTTTCATTTTGTTCCTCCCTAGTGAAAAAGTTTTTGTCTCATGTAAGGCAAATATTTGCAAAAGGACTGAGAAAAATGCAACAGATGACAATCATTTAGAACTCATGAAAGGTGCTGTTGTAACAGGATATTTTTATACTTACATGAATTTAAGTGTCATGGTTTTTTGGAAGGGTTGGGGTGAATTGCAAAAGTTTGCCTGCCCCAAGGCCCCCTGAGCCAGTGGGACAAACTATACGTGAGTGACTAGGTATTACTGGTGGGTAAGATCTAACATCTCCAGTGACAGGCAATCAGAGCCTTCTGTATCCTTCTGCCTCCCAGCCAGCGTGCAATTCTGTTCTGCTGTATTTAACTCATGTAGCATACTTGTTTATAGTAGCTTATCAAGCTAGAAGGAAAAATTGTTTTAAATTTCTCCTTCTAGCTTGATTTTCTGTGATAAATGGTAATTAGAGAAACCACCTTCAAAAAAATTCTTAAAAGGCTGTTCAGCTGTATGACATATTTCCATATTTGTGTGCATTTCTCTTTTCCCTTGTCTCAGAAAAATGTGATTCCTACTCCTTGACTTTAAAAAAACCCCAAAAGTAGAAGGTTACCAGATCTGAAAACTTAATTTTGTAGTCTTTATTTTTTTCTTTATGTGACTTTTTCTTAGTTTTGAAGTATTAGAAGTTCAAGATGGGGATCTGAGCTGCTCTGCCTCAGTAAAGCTCATAGTGGTTCAAGGCCTCCAGACTCAAGGCGTCAAGGCCTATGACTTTCAGGCAACAGGCAACTTTGGGGGGAAAAAAAGAAAAAAGGAAAAGAAAAAAGAAATAAGTAAAATTTGGCACTGAAACTCAAAATACGTTAACCTGTCACAGTAAGCAGTCTCAAAGGGCAAGCTGCTTTGCAGGAGCTAATTAACCTTAGGAAATAATTACACAAATAAGCAAATGTTGTTTAGACAATTCCATGTGTTATCAACTCAGGTAGTCCATCATAACTGCAGACCTTGCAATGTCTAGGTGTTAGAATCTGGCATAGTTGATACGGCTTCAGTTGCTGCAACACTTCAACCTGCTGTTTAACAATTAATGACTGTGATTTTACATTGGTAAATGTAACCTGGTTTTGGATGCAACAGAATGTAATATTGTATTCAAAGTGTGCATACTGCTTATCTGTGTATACCTAATGGCTCCAACCATTAAAAGGTTATATACCTTTCAACTCCTAGTACTAGCCGTGCTGGAAAAAATGGCTGACCAAAATCTGAGTTCAGTCCCTCAGACTGAACATCCATTTCTGCCCAATGGATGGTCCAGGAGTAGCCTTGTTTGGATTACTTTGTATTAGATAAACATTGCACAAGGGCCTTTTCACATCATATGATTCTTAATATTTTCTTGCTTTCATGTCTAATTATATATATATAATGATCAAGAGGAAGGGTTTTCAGAGGGATGGAGACCCACAACTATGACTTCCACAACTCCAAAGAACCAGACCCCTTATTTTGACATAGAATTACCTGCTGCAGATGACCAGTTTTCAGCAGCAGGAAGTCTAAGTTCAAGTTTTCCTGCATGTCTCCATTTCAGTCTGTTTCACAAACAAGAATGCATTCAGCCTGAGGTGTCTTTTGAGGTCTGTAGTGTGATTTCTCCAGGCTAATGTCCATTCATTTCTATACACTTGTATAGATAATTATGTAAACTCTGACCGGGAGACTCCCTCTATATCAAATAATTTCACAATGTTCTATATAAGTGCATTCAATTTAGCTTCAGTGAAATTACAGAAAGCAGCAGCTGCTCGAGACTGTCACCTTTCATGCTGAAAATGCAGCATCCTGTTTTGTCATTTAATCCAAGCCAGGCAGTAGAGGTTAAACCTCACAGACTCACTGCAATTTGAAATCCTAAGGAGATCAGCTGTGCACGGCTTCTGCAGCTGGATATTCCATGTATACACCTGGAGCCAGGTCTGAGGTGTTTGTAATATGGGCTTGTTACAAGAGGGAAAAATAAGCAGATGCTCTGAAGAAAGAGCTTTTTTTCTAAGCATATAGGACTCCTCCAGACTCCTTCTTACACCTCTGTGCTTTTTTTACCTTGTTTAGGGTTTAGCAGAGTGTACGGCAACCAAGTTTATCCTGACATTTTATGGTTTGGGTTTTTTTAACTGGTAATGAAGGAAGTTACAGTATATATTTAACTAGTTCTAGCTCATTTCTTTTTGCTTTTATAGCATCCTGTTAAGTCTTTGTACTGGACTGTGAAGCTGTGAAGTTACTAATTTAGTTTACTAGACCACTGGTTATGCTTTGATTGGTGAAAGCTTTTTTGGACTGAGTTCAGAAGCTTTTTGCTGATGTTTTAGTCTTATGGAATCTAAAATTGTGTGCTTTTACCAGCACTGTGTAGAATAATAAATACAAAGTAACCTGAAAATGCTATGTTAAGCAGAAAAAATATCCTCTTTTTCTCAGATTATTTAAATAGCATTGGGTGCCTATACAAAAATTGCTGTTAAAAGTATCAAGGGCAACATGATTATTGAAAAATAAGTACATCCTTTGTATATAACTAAGATAAATATTTTAGATAAATTAGTAATTCTGAAACTTTCTCAGTGTTTTAATGTACTTTTTTTACATTCAGATTATAGAGTGCATCCCTTTTGCACAAGAAACTCCTGTTGAAGTTGTCCTTCAGCTTTATCTTAATAACTGATCTGTCAATTTCATTTTCTTTATGTAATTTCTTGTCAAAAAATTCCCTCCTTCCTCACAATGGGAGGAGTCTTTACTTTCTGTACCTATCTATACAGTCAAATTTCAAAACAGCAACAAACTGTTTTGAAATAAGTCCTTTCCCACACTGAGGTAGTTTACAATAGGTGATACAGAATTAGTTAAAACTATGTTCTGTCATAGTCAATAAAGAGCAGAATCTCCAGGAGTAAGAGAAATACAGGTTTTTCTGTCTTATAATCACTGCTGCTGAAGCAGAAAAGCACATCATTATTCTAACTTTGAGTCGGAATCCATAAAGATTTGTTGTTATCTCACTCTTACTTTGAAAACAGAGTATGAGAATAGAAATAAAAGCCAGAATCAACCACATTATTTAGTTGTGTCTCGTCCCACTGATTTTAAACAATTATAAGAGCCTAAATCCCCAAAACTGAGTTGCAGAATGGAATTGAGATCTAGATCACCTCAACATTCTTGATAAATTTCAGTAATTCACACTGTGTAATTAGCAGCAGCTGTTACTGGTTTGTGCTTTCTTTTTCCTAAGGAAAGGAAGATTTTCTTGTCTTTGTCTGAGTTAGCTAAGGATATGAAGTTGTTGCTGGCACAGAGCAAAGGGAAAAGGTATGCAAACTTTAGGAAATTACATGACCTTGACTGATCAGCTCTTTCTGGCATTCAAGAAGCCTGGAAAGAGCCAACATTGTTATGCTGGTTGTGTGAAATACTGGCAGAGCAGGGTACCTAGCAGAGCATCTTATTCTTGTCACCTGAGACTAGACCAAATTTGTACTTATGACCCAAGAAATAAGGAAAATCTAGAGGGATATAGTTCTTTCCAAGAGCCTCAAGGATACAAGTACACAACTGTGAGTTTTGATGAGAGTGTACTGAAATCAGTGTTTGTCACTCTAGTGCACTCTGTGACTCTTACTCTGGCTGACGTTGACAAAGTCTTGTTCAACAGTAAGAAAATGTGGTCCCCTAGCTACCAAAAACTTCAAAGTAACGGCTGCCACCAGTCAAGAGGTATTTTATTTGCACCATGTGTCATAGTCTGCAGTCACAAAAAGTTAGATTTGAAAGAGTAGTTGCAAATACTATAATTTTAATCTTAATTCAGGTTTCCAGTGGCTCATAGTATGAAAAAAAGTAAAAATTTAAATTATAGGTCTCTTACCAACCTAAATTATTCTATGTTTATGTATTTATATTGTTCTTACCTGCTTTTATTTACCAATCTAAGGCATAAGTACTTTAAACAGACCCTCAGTGAACAAACATTTGACAAAAGAGTTGTCAAAGGAATGAAAATCTGAGCAGCTCATAATTCCTATGAATGCCTCAATTTAGCAAAATTGTCGTCATGATATTTACGCAAAATTTTGCAGATGCATCATTTTGTTATACTTAGCAGAGTAAGCTAAAAAAGCAACAGTTTTACTGCCTTTATTTAGACAAAAGAATCTGTTCTCTTTTTGTTACTAGTATGTATTAATTTTATCTTTATTTTAACAAAACATTCTAACACAAAAGAACACATTGCTTTTAGACAGAATTGCCATTTTTAAAAGATAATTGTCACAAATGTAATTTCTTTTTGCAGGATAATGGCTCTCCTGAAGAACATGCAATTTATGTTTGGGACCATTTTATTTCCCAGTCAGCTGCAGAGAATGTGTTTTTTGTTGCTCACAGTTATGGTGGACTTGCTTTTGTAGAGTTGGTAAGTGTGAATTCTCCATTGCCGTATTTCCTGAAGACTGTCACAGATTTTCTACATTCTTTGTGATCACCTACTTGAAAGTAGTTAGGTAGAAACAACTGTACCAATAATCATGTACAAGTTGGTCAGGATTTCTTTGCAAACAGAAGTTCGCTGTGTCTTTTCTGGTTTTGAGATAGACAGTAAGGTCCCAAGTGTGCATGAACCTGTAAGACTCTGGGGAAACAGAACATGCTGCATCTTTCTTGTCCAGACTATGTACTGAAAGGCACCAGTTTTCTGCTGTGGGACATAAAGACCTGGGGACATACAACACTAAGGGCATAGAAGAACAGTTTTAAAGCAAAGTCACAGACACAAGTGCAGCTTTTTGTATATAGATTGGAACTGAACGTGTGGGGAAATATGGCAGTTTTATTCAGTTTTTGCAGTTTTTCTACAAAGATCTGCAGAACTTGCTGGAAGGAATTCTGTTTTCCCATTTATTAGGCTCTGCAGTGATATAAGGTGGGAAAAACTCTTCTCAGTGTAAAGCTGTTATCTGGTGCTGAGACTACTGAATATCTAGTTTGTAAGTCTTTCACTCTTCTCTCTAAAGGCAGATCTCTCAACCCCATCTGGTATATCAAGCTGCCTGTTAAACTTGTGTACCATTCTGTCAGGGTAGCTACAGTCTTCTCATGATTTTAAAACAGTAGTGTAATCAGGATTTGTTTTATTGAAGAAAACTGCAAAAAGTAAGGGTCCTGTTTATTGTGGAAAATTAAACTGCAGAGCATTAGAACTGGTTTTATAGACACAGGAAACAGCAGACATACATGTACATCTTTTGTCTACAACACATTAGTTTAATCTAACTGAAAGTTGATTAAGATGTTTCCTACCTGAACATAAGATGCATGCCTTAGTTAAGAAAAAGCATGCATGAGCATGTTGGTTTTATTCTTATGCTGCTTCAAGTAGCAATAACAATCCAAACGATGGCCACTGGTATTATTTTAAGAACTTGAGATTTTCCTAACCCCCTCCCCTTTCTTTTTTGTTGTTGAAATTAATGCCATTTTCATTATCTCTGCGGTCCTGGAAGAGTATGTGCAAAATACTCATGATGTGTACGTGTTTGAGGCTTGAGAAACAGGTCATTTTCCTGATCTGAAGATTGTTTGAGAATTGATCATTTCTCACAGGTGTTTTATTGCCTACTCAATGAATAGTCTCAAAACTAAATTTTTAAGAGATTAATAACTCTTTCTGTAACCACATCTATGGGCAAAAGATGTGTTGCATTGCATGTGCTTGTTGTTCTTGAGATGTCCTGAACATTAGGGAGCAGTTGTTCTGTCTTGGCTTTCCTGAGTTGTGATTTTGAGCTGCTCTGTGTTTCAGCCCAGGTTATTCTGGTGTGACTTGTAAAGCTTTGGCAGAATTTCTGTAGGTTTTGTAAAGCCACATTGTTTGGGTCACCAGATGCCCAGAGATACATACATGTAACAGAGTGCAGGAATAAGAATCAACTAGAGACCTTTCTAAGTGTTTCCTAAACTTAGTGCTGACTTGAAGGAGGCTTAGAGAGTTTTTCCATCACATTTCTGTCAATGGCTTGCGGTGGCCTGTGTAACAGATGACCAAGGTGTCATTTCCATTTTCCATGTTTTTCTTGTCACACTGGTGGATATTTCTTCACATTTGTTCTACTTTAATATGAAGCACACTGATGTTTCAGAACAAGACTTGACTTCTGACCTTGGGGCTTCCAGGGTCAGGGCCTGTGAAATTATCACAAGCTGAGTGAAAATTTTTTATCAATTGCAGGAAGCAACCAGTAAGTAAGAAGTTAAAAAGTATCTTTGTCAGAAAGACAAGATGGTCTCAGTAAGGGTCAGCTTCTGTAGTCTGCTATCTCTGCAGGAGATGCATGCCTGAGAGAAAGAATATAATACATTTCCATTGACACATCACATATCTGTCATGCAAAACTAGACCTGAAATGTATTTTTAATGTATCTCAATGTTTTTCTAAAAAATCAAAGGGTATTAGCACCTGGTTTAGGCAGAGGTAGTTTGAGTACTACTAAAAGCAGTTTGATTAAATAATTCATACACTGAAGGACATATCATTCAAAATAAACCCTGAACTATTCCATTGCAGTATTCATTTGTAAGGTTTTATTTTGTTATCATCTTCTTGCTCTTAAAATTTATATCCATACGGCACTTAGTAATTGCAATGAACTCCAAAAAGAAACAGAGCAGCTGATGGGCAATTACTGTCTTATGACAAATACATTTTCAATCACTTCACTTTCTTCTCTGATTCATGTGGAGGTGATGATGAGGTTGATAGAGCAGCTACACCATATAGCAACTGTACCACCTCTATACTTCCTTTGCAAGTTTGTGGGTTAACTGATTCATGAAATTGTAGGCTACAGTTGTTATGGAGACCTGTTGCACAGCTGCTCCTTTTGCATTCATGCCTCTTAGGAGAGCAGTGTGAAGCATATGGCTTTAATTTGGAGTGAAGGTTTCTGCCTGAGCCCTCTGAATTTCATTTTGCCTGCAGGGAAAAAGAAAACAAGCAAAAATATCCAAAAATATTTGTGTTTTCAATTAATATCTTCTTAGTCAACTTTCCATGTTCAGTGCTGCGAGGTCTGTCGTGATGGCTTGTGGTCATCTCAGCCACAGCTTGCCACTTCATCGTGGTGTAAGGCTCCTGGTGGAAACAGTATGTTCTGGCATTAAACAGAAAAACCCAATGGAAGCTGATATTAAGCAAAATCTTGTTCATGGACGTTCATACCATTGTGTGAGAGGAGCTGCTGCTCTCCCAGGAAAAGGCAGAGAACAACATTCAGCCTTCCACGAGCAGGACCCATCCAGGTGCTCCTTTGTCTGAAGCTGCTGAGGGAGGTAGCATAAGAAGGGCAGTACTGCTGCTCTGCCTTGTGCCTTGATTGGCATGCACTTTGTTGAGAAGCACAAAGTGAAAGAGAGCAGATAGGACCACCACATACAAAATTGGTATGAAAGGAAGATCATTTTTATTTACAAAACTTTGGTGGCCAAATTTTGGTCTTCATTCCAAATTTTTTCTCACCATAAAAATAAGGTTGTGTTTGGGAAATCCTTCATTAAACAAACAGTAAGACTTGGCTGTAATTTTCAAATACATGCCATGTCAAGTAAAAGTTTTATTGATCTTTGCAGTTTTTGATCTACATTTTCTCATGTCTCTGCAGGATGTTAAGACAAATAGGGTGAGTCTGCAATATCATGCTCAAATACACAGAAACTGGTAACCAGTTACTGCAGCATAGGCACACATTTTCTGTACCTTGTTGTGTCATAGATTACTAGGGGAGTAATTGAAAGTGATTGAAATGTGTGGAAAATAAAGTTTCACCAATTAAGGTACTAAGTTTTCTTGTTCTGTTGTTTATAGGTTGAATTACAAATGGTAAATCATAAGCCATATGTTAGAATGTATCTTAATATTTAGTAATTTAAACTTTGTGTAATTGTGGTTTGAAATTAAACGTGTGTGTGATAATATCTGCATATAAATAACTTTTTGAATGCACAGCACTAAAAATAATTGTTGGGTCATTGTGTTTTGCTAATTGCTAATTACTGAATTTGAAAAACTCAAGCCATGATTCATGAACACATCTCAGCTTCTTAATTCTGTTATCCCTTGCACAGTGTAGTCAGGGGTTTATTTTCAGAATCAGTTTGCTTTACTTGATGATAAATTGTGGAACTTTCTCAACTCCAAGCTTATAATAATTTTATGAAATTTAACAGAAAGTGAGAATTTCAAGTTGATGGAGTCAATTTTATATTTAGTTTACAGAAAATAAGAAGTTTCTGGTACAACGCCTCCTTTGAGTTTTTCTGCCAAATTTTATGGATTTACAATTATTTTGCTTTAAAAATAATGTTTTTCCTTGTCATTGCCTGCATGAAAGTTCCACACAGAAGAATCTTTGTGGACAGTTTCTGCTGCTTGCTTGCTATATTTCTGAGACCCTAGGCTTTGCATTTTCAGTTGTTTCCTCATAATCTTATAACTAGAGTTACAACTTTTTTATTTTAATTTTAGGTAAATGCTATCTCTTAAAAAAAAAACAAATATCATGGGGATCATGAAAAAATTGTAAGAATTATTAAAGGTATCTCCATCTTATATCATTCATACTGCTGTAGAAATATGAACTACACATGAGAATGTAATAATTAGAAGGAAAGTAGGTTGTCTTCAGCAGGTGTAAGCTATTCATTATGGTTCTTTTGGCTAAAATATTGGGTATATATATTGACAATTTGCACAAAGGTGTAAGTAAAATGGGGGGAGGGTGTCCTTTTAGCGAGCTTTGTTACAATGAGCGCCCTTAAAACACACTGTTCAAATTACTGTATGCACTGTAGCGTCCTAATTCCATCAAATCTGCAAATTTTGACAATTTGAAATAATTTTAGGTCCATCATTTTGAGATCCTCTCTGCAATATGCTGCCACTTAATTTTGCAGAATTGTGCTGAGTATGGCAAGGACCTGGCCCTGACTGGCACTGATAGGTGCCATAATAATGATGGTAGACAGGCACCTGCTGAGCCTGTCTGGCACAGGCAAAATGCAATTTAAGAAACTTAATGGCAAGGCTGTGAACCTGTCATTAGTTTTTCATTGATTTGATTTCCTGAAGTCTCAGACTGAATGGTTTGTTATATTTGGCTTTTTATAAATACTTATATAAATATATCTACTTATTTTTTAATTCAGTTTGCCTGGAAAATTGATGAGTGGGTACTGTGGACATACAACTCTTGATTCCCCTGGCTGCTATGTTAAATCGAAATACGTCTACTGGTGTGTGGTAGAGATAACATCAGGTCTGTGATGGCTGTAGGAAGCGTGGGAGAGAGCCAGAAGTAGAGACCTGTGAAGGAAAACACCTCAGTGACCAAGATCCTTATTGTGAAGACAAAAGCAAAATTCTGCTGTGATTTAAAGCTTTGTGAGCATTTAACTGGGGGAAAAAAGGAAAAAAAAAAGACTTTTGACATCAAATGTCAGTTGGGAGAGCAGAGTGGGATGCTGTCTTGAAGGTTTATGAGGACTTGGCTTGTATGTCCAGTCTTTGGACAAGTCATCTCACCCGAGCCTACCTGATTAGATCTCAGATTTTTCTGTGTTGCCACAGAATAATCCACTAAAAATGACATATTTTTGAGGCAGGTCTAACTTAGTGCTCACATTCAGAAAAACAAGTCTGAAAGTAAAAATGAAATCTTGATTCTGTTTGGTTTATTTCAGCTATTCTTTGTTGTCCTTCTTGGAAAAGTATATGTTCATCTGAAAAAGATCAAATGAGAAATGAGGATGGACAAGAGAAGCTAATGGAGGAACCAGTGGTCGGTTGTATAAAAAAGAGTTGGAGAGAAATAGGGTCTCTAGCCTTGATGCTGATTTTTTTTTTTAGTATTCCTGTTACTGATGTGGGCACACAAATGAAATATAATTTCTGCAGTAATAGAAAGTTCCTTTCCACGTCAGGACAGTTGGCGATGACTGGTCAGTCATCTACATTTGTGCACAAAGACTGATCTCATCAACAGAGAACAGCAGGGCTGCAGAAACCCTTGGACAACTGACTTCATTGCCAGTGGCTATAAGTGAATGACCAGGTAATGTAACAAGAGTCAGATATGATACTGTAATTTTTTTGCTCTTTCTGTCCCAGGAAGGGGAGTATTAATGCTGTCCAGTTGGCTGCTGTGATTCGTCTGAGGTAATTTGAGACATTTGTGAAGATTAAGTCAAGGAAGAGATATGGGGAAGAGGTGTTCATACATTTGAATCAATGGAAAGCTTCTTTTGCCAGAAACAATGAAGGATCCTCAGACCTGCTGTGACATGGTGCCAACATGGAAAAGTCCTAGCTATCATAAGTACCAACATCAATATAGCCATAGATATACTATACACATGCTTTAGGCTTATCAACCTTAAAAAGAGCTATGTTAATTGCTAGTCCTCCTGTGTTAACTTTGGTAGCTATATCCAGAAAGAGAAGGTTCAGCATCTACTTTGTATTTACTGCAGAAACAGAGCTTAAAAGCATGGCTTGTTCAGCCTGGTAAAGGAAAGCTTAGAGGGATTGGTAGCACTCAGCAAATACATCAGGAGAATAAACAGCAGGGAGGGAGAGTCTTATAAGCCAAAGAACAATGTCGGCACAGGAACAAATGGATTAGAACTGGTCATGAGTAAATTTAAAGTTTCGTACCACTGGATTGAGAAGTCCTGCTTGGGAAAAGGACTGAGGCAAAGCTGCAGCCAAGCATGACCCACACATGGCAAGAGTTATGGGAGTAATTTGCTGAGACTATTGGTCCTTGTGTGACCCAGGAGTCATTGTTCCTGTGAAAGACATCATATGCAGGTGCATATTTTCAGCCATGAACTATTGGACCACTTTTTGGATTGTCTGGAGTTGATGCTACTCTGCCTTGAGGCTCACTCCACTGGAATAGCTGAGTTTTAACCAAAACCAGATCAAACCTCTAACACCAGTGTTGGCAAACAAATTTTTTTCCTTCCTCTTCAGTTATAATCATAGAATCAAAGAATATGCTGAAATGGAAGGGACACATTAGGATCATCAAGTCCAATTCCTGGCACAGGACACCCCAAGAATCACAACATGTCCTGAGAGTGTTACCCCTATGTTTCTTGAACTCTGTCAGGCTTGGTGCTGTGACCATTTCCCTGGGAGCCTATTCCATTGCCCAACCACTCTCTGTGTGAGGAACCTTTTCCTGATATCCAAACCAATCTCCCCCAACTCAGCTTTCTGCCATTCGCTCAGATCCTGTCACTGGTCATGAAAGTGAAGAGGTTCCTTTTTATCCCCTCCTGAGGATGCTGAAGACCACAATGAGGTTTTCCCCTCAGTCTCCTCTTCTCCAGGCTGAACAGAACAAGTGACCTCAGCCACTCCTCATATGGCTTCCCCTCAAAGGCCTTTACCATTGTCATTACTCTGCTGTGGATGATCTCTAATAGCTTTGTATCATTCTTACATTGTGGTGCCCAAAACTGCCCCCAGCACTCGAGGTGAGGCTGTCCCAGTGCAGAGCAGAGTGGGACAATCCCCTCCCTTGTCCAGCTGGCTGGATCCCAGCTGCCAGGGCACTGCTGACTCATTTTCAGCTTGCCATTGACCAGGATCCCTAGGTCCCTTTCCACAGCACTGCTCTCCAACCTCTTGTTCCCTAGTCTGTACACACAACCAGGTTTGTGCCATTGACCTTGAATAACAGGAATTGGGGAGCAGACTTGGTTTTGGAAGCAGTAGACTCTTTTTTGCTACAGCTTTTTGAAATGCACAAGCTTGAGGTAGAAAGCAACAGGCATAGCAGATCCTGTGGTGAGAATTTGCAACCATAAGGAAATTAAATGGTGGATTGAGCAAAAAATACTGAAATATGCATGTCACTGTTTGCTGTAGTGGAAAGAGCTTCTTGATCACATTCGGCTTTTCATATATAAAGTGTGTGTGTGTGTGTGTGCGCACATATATGTATTTGTATGCATATATTGCCCATTCTAACGCAGAGCAGATAAACATTTTAGGGCACTCAGCCTAAATAAATACACCGACATGCATACACTGGCATCATTAGTTCACTTGCTAGCATGTATTGTTATTATCCATTTGCATTGTGGTAGGAATCACATAGCAGTGCCTTGTCCTAAAGAGCTAGCAATCTGGAAGGATGCTGGATGTAATGGGAAGAGACAGAGGAATGATGAACAATTGCAATACAGTTCATAGCATCATAGCTGCATGTCCTTTTAAATTTTTTGATGGTTTACTGTAAATGCCACATAGGCATCCCCTTCCTCAGTTCATCTGAAGCCCTGCTAACCTTGCTGCTGGATGATAGTAAGAGGATGGCAGCAGTGAAAACCTGAGCATTGGCCACTTCCAGAACAGACATGTTTGGAATATTCATCCCTCCTTGTTACCTCGCTCTAGACAATATGCTCAGCCTCATTACATTTTGCTTCCTCTTAGTCATTTGCTAATCTGGTACCTCATGCTTCATTCAGCTCAGGCAATGATCTGGGGCTAACTATTCATGTGTCCCTTCCCCACTTCTTTCCAAAAGGAGAAGGACAAAGTTTCTTAGAATTTTATACTAAAAAGTAATTGTTGGCAGCACCCATCATTACTTTTTTGTCTTTTTGGTGCTTAATTGTACCATTAATATTTATTTTCTAATTAATTAATATTAATTTTCTAATTTGACACCAAAGTTGGCATGTGAATTATGAAATGAACAAAGAACTGGATATGAGTGAAAGTTAGGGTTACTAGAAAATCCAGTTACTTGGAAATATATGTTTGTAGCCTATGGGATTTGGTAGTCAAAGGCACAGTACTTTCTGCATTTCTTGGCAGAAATTTTTCCAGAGTTGCATTATCTCACTAGTTTTATATTTTAATAACTTCTTTGCATTGTTTTAAAATCCATACGTTACACAGTGAACATTTAGGCTTCTGCTTGAGGAGTTTTTTGATCTTTTGCAATTGTTCTCATAGTTTCATCCTATTGTTTTTTTTTTGTAGCTCACCTTGTGTAACTAGGTGTTCTACTTTTTTAAATTTTTTTTATGTCTATCTGAATTCAGTTCAATTTGTCAACATTTCTTTGACAGTATGCTGAGGATTGAACTCAGTATTCTAGGTGCAGTTAACATAAATAGCTCAGCATGAACTTCAGTATCTTTGTTCTGCTGTGCAGCATTTTGGACAATGCAACATAAGTGGTACTAGATTTTTTTTCCGAAGTTTCTTTGAATTTAGTACCTGCTAATGTTCAAGTATCTCTCAAAGTGTTTTAGTGCTCTCAATTTTCCTTTCCCCAGTGGTACTGAATGTACTAAATGTGAATGTAATAGATTATTTCCTCCCAACACCCCCCCAAACAATATTATCTCACAGTCTTCCTAATTAAATCTAGCTGTGTTGTGGCCCTTGTTGCACAGGATGACAAACTGGATTGTAGTAATAATCCCTTCTATGCTACAGGTCTGTGAATCTGGGAAGCTTGTTTTGTATTTCTTTCATGCCTTACTTGTCTTAGCAGTTTCTTCCACTTTAATGTCACCTGCAAATTTAATTAATTCCAGATAATTAATGAAGATGTTAAATAAACTATATTTGGCATCTATCCTTATATCTGGCTAGAAATTTCTTTCTGAGTAAATTCCTTTGTATTATTTTCCTTTCCTGCATTGTTTCCCCTGTTTTAAATTCTGCAAGACAGTATAACTTACTAGTCAGTTCATTTTTCATTTCAAATTCCAGCTTTGAAAGGAAAAATAAAAGCCAAAGCACAAGGCCATATTCAAAAGAATATACCACTCATCCTTTCAACTGTTTGCAGATAAACTTCATCCCTTGATCCTCTCAAAGCTGATGGATAACATCTCTGTGCAACCATCTCCTTAAAATGTGTAAAGCACTGTAGATTGTGGTAGTTAATTTCAGAACCCAGGGCAACTGATCTTCCTGAATTTCTTGCTTGGCTATTTATTTCCTCGCTGGTTGCAGAAGCTTCCCAGAAGTTAAAAGTTCCATAGAGGTGTTTGCTGTATGAACCATCTTACACTCATCAGACCTCTTCAAGACATAGGGGAAATTCATCAATGGTAACAAGAGACATGTCTTCTGTCCTGAACCTCTTAAGTACTTGACAATGCAGAGTTTTGCCTTATCACCATTATTTTGATGGAAACTAATTCAATTCATCTCTTTCTTGGCTCTCTGAGGTGAACTCCCGAGGTGCTGGTATATATAATGCCCTGCTGCATCAATAAAAAGTCACATCTCCTGTTTTCCCTGACAGACTTAATAGTTTTTCACCCCATCCACATTGATGATCTTCTGACTTTGCCTTCTTAATCTTCTGTGAATGTGCATCTTGATTTTTTTAATCTAATCCACTTGTTTCTGGTTCTTACCAGAAGGTGCCTCTTCTTGCTGTGTTGCATCAGGACAGGAAAATGAAATATCTAGAGCATTAGTTTATGTGGATGTGGTCATTGTATCTGGGTCTGCATTGATACAGCTAGAGCAGATGATTGAGTATGTTGGTTGTGGGATTCTTTTCCCAGCAGGTACAGTATGAAAAAAACTGGCTTTTTATGAAAGTTTGCATGTTTTTATCTCTCTAGATTGGTTTGGAGAACAGCACAATACTAAAGATTTTACAAGATATTACATTGTCACTGTCCAAAGGTTTACAGTTCTTTTTTACAGTTCTTTTTGAATTTATATAAGAAGACTAATAAAAAGAGTAGGAGTTTTATATTTGCTTATACAATGATAGATGTGGGAATATCACACATAGTATATACTTAAAAGTTTTGTGGTGAATTGAGATCATTCCATTTGAAATATTAAGCTGTTCTAAATACTGGCATTTGTTTCCTCTTAATGGAACAGAAATCTAAAAAAGGAAGTTGTCTCACCATTATATCACTTTTTTTTTTCCATTTCTGTGACCTTACACTGTTAAGATCACACAAGTATATTATGTTCATGTTAATTTAAATGGTAATCATGCTGAAAAGTATATGTATGGCTTTTGTGTGGAACAGTAGAGTTTTTATAAAATTTTAAAACCCAGGTTAGTGGATCAATCAGAGGAACTACAAGTTAATAATATATTAGGCATTGCAAATCCAGGTGGAGTAAAAGGAATGCAAACATACTTTGGTAAAGGGAGCTCTCAAACTGTAGTACAATAAGAAGCAGCTATTTCAGAATATTAGTGAAGTATTTTAGTATTAATAACAACATGACTACCAAGGTTTAAATGTTAAAATAATCCTATTTAAGGGCTTTGATTGAATGTAATAAGAAATAAAAATATGAGTAGATTTTGCACGTATGTTAATTGAGAAAATTATGCTTCAGTGCTGCAGAATTGAACTGAGATTTTAATGCAACATGTCAAAATGCAGAAGTAAAATTGCTTCATAAGCACCTGAAAAATAAATAGTTTAATTAGTTATTCTTCTCTTTTCCATTTCTAAGGCAAATTAAGTCTAATAAAGAATCTCAATATCATGCAGTATTAGGATAGAAAGGGCATGAGGTTTTTACTTTGATTAAGCTGAGGCATTTTATTTGCTTGTCAGTATCTGTATTTTGTCTTAGAGTGGCTTGAGACATCTGACAGGAGTAATATATCTTAAAAAAAATTCAAAACAAAATAACCCCCACCACCCCCCTCTCAGTCCCTACCCCTGTGGGCATGTAACTGCCAGTGTTTTACAAGGTGTTAAAGTACAGCGATTATATTATCTCATCCTTTAAAAAAGGGCATTGTTAATTTAACCCTCAGTAATATTATTTAACCTCACCACCATTGCAGTCTACAGTCAGCAAACTTTTTTTTTTAAACCAGCTGTTGAAGATAACCTAGTTTAAAGAGTTCATGGCTGAACGTGAGGGATTCATCATTATATGTTTACTGTCTGAGGCTGATATAGCTGTAAGGTTTTTCAGATGCCATTGATCTATTGCGCATGTTCCCTCCCTGGGTTGCAGGACGTGCTTCTATTTGCATAAGGCCCTGGGCAAGGTTCTTTCTTGCATTGATTGGCCTGTCCAAGGGAGCCTGATGTGCTCCTGCATTGATTGCCCTGTCTTTTCTTGGAAGGCAATGTTATACTGAGTTCATCTCAAACATTCTAGGCAAAACTCTACTGCAGATGTCACAATTTTATTCAGATGTTCTTTTGAGTGTACTCCTTTCCTTCTTTTTCCTTTTCCACTTTGTGGGGTTTTGTTGTTTTTTGGGTTTTTTTTCCCCACTTAATTTGAATGTGTTTCTGCAGTTATAGTGAAGCATAGACCAGAATGTACTGAAAAGCTATATTACATTTACACCAATTATTCTATACTGTGTTTTCTTTCCTTTAAAATAATGCCTATAGCTTCCAGCAAAGATCAAAACTACTCTTTCTTCAAAGAGTTCACAGTTATAACAGGAGAATTAATCTAAGAATATGTGTACTGGTGTCTTAGCTTAGATTAATATTGTCAGTTTGTAACTTATATAATTTGTACTAGTTTTTTTCTGTGTTAGAAAAATAGTTCTAAAATGGCGCCTTCAGCATAAAACTGTGTTTGGATTTTGGTTTTCTAGAGGCATACTCCAAAATGGATCATTCAGGTAAATTGTTGGGCAGACCATTGACTGATCAGAGAGCACAAATACTTCCCTACAGTGTCCTTGGGTTGCCAGCATGGTGTGTTGGGGGCTGTCTTCCAAACCCAGGTTAAGCAGCAGAGTTCTTAAGGTGAAATGTGGTTATACTCAAAAGGTGGCTCATAGCTAATGAATAAGCTAACATATGAACTTTACCAAGCACATAGTACTGATAGTACTGCATATCAGTGAAAAACAAAATACTATGGAAGAGTTCCTCTCCTATAGAGGACCAGAACAAAGAGCATCACAGCGAGGTTCCGTCATTACTTTTAGAAAAATTTCCTATGGATATTTTTGTGTATTTTGTAGAATTTTCTTTGAAATAAATAAATATTCAGAGATACATAGCTGAGGTCATGTTAATGCAGTAACATAAATTGTGCAGGCTTTTTGGTTTTTTTATTACTTGAATAATAGTTCCATGTCTTTCACTGAAGCAAGAATGTCTCCTATTGCATTGTGATACTCTGGCCTAGGGAACATATTCCTTTGGTCATTTGGTAAAACAAAACTCAGATAAGTATAATTCAGGTAGATTATATGAAATTTCATCTTCATTATCATGTAAATGTGGTGAGAATGTAACATTTCCCAAGATGTCATTTGACTATTAGGATCTTTAGAAAATGGTCTCTCAAAGCCACAAAGCTAATATTCCAGAAGAAAGCTATATAATACCCAAAAATTGTCTGCCCTTATTTTAGATGAATCATAAATGTAGTAGGATAAGCCATTATTAAAATCACAAAAGAATGTGTTGACCTGTTCGAACAAGGATCTTTTTTGATTTTTGCATCAATGATGAATTTTGAGCTTTCCATAGCATAGAGGATGAACATTCAAATACAGATTTCAAAAAACTGCAGGGATAAAAGAAGTAGGATCATAACTGGAAATCTGATCTATTTTGTTTCAGTACATAAATTGTATCTGTGGGTATTTATACTGATGCATACTTTATTATACATAATGATATCCTTTGCAAGCATTGTATAATTTGTGTGTCTGCATTGTGCATGTATTTTGCATGTGCAACAGTTTTCATTTTTCTTAAGCTGCCTTGTGCTGATATTTGAGTTAATGAAGGTAGAAGATGGGCATGAGCTAAATATGGACTAATCTCTTAAATGGGGAGTGGAACTTGGTTTTAATTCTAGAATAAAAGAAGAGCCTGAGTGTCTCCTAGCAGCCCATTATCTATGTTATTCAGTTGTTGGAAAACACTGTACTTGTTTATGTGTGTGAACTATGCAGGGCATCAAGACCTAAAAAAATTTCTGGTAGCAGAAGAGACCTTTTGCAAGCAGTTTCAGTTTTGAAAAATAAAGACTGGGACATAATTAAATTAAAATAAAGAAAAGAAATCTAATCTCTTACTTCAGGCAGAAATAGTCTCTAGGAAAAAATATATCCATAGCATGCATTGTGCTGTTAAAACAGTGGATGCCGTAGAAAAATATGATGAAGATATATGTAGATACTTCCAGACTTTCAGATACCCACCATGGATGTTGTAGAGTGAGTTTTTTCTGGGCAGATATTTGCAGCCCCAAGTGATGACCTGGATGTGTTGAAATAAGTGTTTTGAATGAGTTTTAATAATTGCTTGATTGCTGGGCATCAGGAATGCAAGCAAGTCCTTCTACAGTCTAAGAAAAATAGAACACCACAATGTAAAAACTGATATTTTAAAGTTTTCCTGTTTTCCACCACAAAAAGTGACAATTTTCTGATGCTGGGCTGATAAAGAATGAAATTTCAGAGTCTGTGGTAATTTCAAAGTCTGTGGGTTTGGCTTGGTTTATTTTTGTTTTTTTTTTTAGTTTGTAAAATTGTGATATTTAGAGGCTGGAAAAATTACAGAGGATGTTTGAAGTGTCATTTCTCTCTTGTGCCACTGAGACATTTTCGTTTTACAAGCACATTACTGAAGTTAAGAGGTAGTTCTGCGCCGTTTTGCTAGAGAGACGTTTTCAAAGTCCAGGTACTGCTAATATGACAGATACCACGTACCAATTGAGAATGTTTTCTGCTACTTCATTCCTACCTACATGAATGAGACGTATCCCCTCCACTCAAAATCTCTTGATACTCTAACTGGCACACTTGAGATAACATAAGTGCATTTTATAAAAGTCACTGAACTTTATTTATGCTGAATTTTTTTGAGGTAAAATGAGATGTTTAAACAACAAATACTTGATCCTCAACATTTGTAATTTGGTGCAGCAGTCAGAGGAGGGAATTGATAGAGCCTCCCTGTCTCACTCCAGAAATGCTAATTTTCTTCACATTCTTATTTTGAGGAGAGGCTGCTTTGAGCATGATACAGACTGTTTACCATCAGATTTAGTGGGGTTGCAGTTTTAGCCCTACTTGTTGCTGAAAGGATAACGGGTGTTGATGTTCCTAACAATAGTGCATGATGAAGGCAAAACAATTAGAATCATCGTGCTCTACAGACTGTTCTGTTGCTTCCTAACACCTTTTTTCCAGGAAAAACCTCCCAATGCAATTATCCTATTTAAATAAAGGCTAAATCCTATTTTTTTTTTTTTTGCTGGGCAAAACTGATTTTTATCGAATTGCATGGAAAACATCAATTTTTTATTGGCATTGCTTTGAATTGCACTTCTTTTATATATACTCAATACTTTTTTATATTTTTCAGTATTCTTCTAAATAAAATCTAAGTAAAGTTTTAACTCTAATTGTGAAGCAAGTGCTGCAGAAAAAAAAAGAAATTTGAAATTTCAATATCACTATATTTGGTAGAAAGACATGAATTGTGGAAAGGGATAGCAAGTCTATAGTTTTTAACTGCACAAAATTAAATTTAGTTATATAATGCACACTCCTTGGAGTATCTTACTTTGAATTTTAAAAATCTCTGTGTCTTCTGCTTCTCTTTCATACAGACTAAAATACCTTTTTGCAGCTTAAACAAATATTTCAGAATCAGGTAGTTCAGGAGACACATCCTGTAGGGAAAATCATCTGCCTGCATTCAGTAAGCCAAATGCATACGTGCCACAGTGTGCTGTTCTATCATCTCCCTGCATACATCTCATACAGCTCCACACAGGATTACATGTTGTACATAGTATCGATATAAAATCTGTGGTAAGTTTTAGCGGAGCAATTTTCTATAGCATCAAAGACCTATTGATGCTGGTAATACAAGAGTTGTGTTTCAGTCCTTCCCTGCTTCACCCTGACCTCTCACATATCGACACATTCCCCTTCAATTACTCCTCTTCCACCCAGATGTATCCCAAATGAAACTTTTCCAGCCTGTCAGCAGCAATCACTTGGTGCCTGCTTTCACACAGCAGCCTGCATCCCTCCCTTTCCTCCCTTTTCTGCAAAGCCAGTGCACCCCAGCCACCTGCTGCAAACAGAAGTGATAAGATCCCAAAAAAACCTCCATTTTGATTGTAACTCTCCTTGCAGTGCAAAGATAATGAGTAATACTGAGGAGATGTCAGTCTTCAAGTTCCTCTTTTCTTCTGCTGGTGTCATTCATGCCACACAGATGCCTGTGCAGGGCTGCACCTTGTGCATGTGCTCCCTGTCCTCAAGCGAGACACACGTGGCTTGAGTTCTGAGTAAATAGCAACTGCTTTCTTCTGCAAAATTAGCTTCTGCTGGCCAGCCTAAAGTGTAACCTCCTGTCACATTTTCTGCAGTAGTTTGGCATCCCTCGGGCACGAGGGATGAAGCATGCTACGGCAACTTTGTCTTTTCTTCTGTTCCTTAAAATAGCTGTTAGAGTCTTTGTGTGTGTCAGGAAAACAATAAAAATGTTCATAATATCTGTAATACCTAATTGTGCTTTTGCCTTCTGCCTCCTAAACTGTTTTGTGCTGAGGTGAACTGTGCTGGGGTTTGAGATGGGCTTGCCAGGTGGTAGCACCACCTCCTACAAAAATATTTATTGATAAAAGCCATAGATGCAGCATCTGTTGTAAAATGCAGTTTAATTATTTTAGTTGCTATTGCTAACTTTTTCAGAATGCTAGATTACTGTTAAAATCTTCCAAGCAAAATCTTGCAAATTTTGCTATTAAGCCTAAATGTCTGTATTGCATTTAGAGATTTTAATGAATCTTACACGATAGTGTTTTATCAGCAATTGTGCCCTAATGGTCTTTAAGGTATCTAAAAATGTACGCACTGTCGTTCTGAATCTTGTGTTTCCAAGCATTCATTTCTTGAACTAATACATATTTGCTGCATTCAAACTAAACAGGAATCAGTGTATAATGTGTGTTGTAATCTTTTTGTAAAAGCCTAATTATGGGCATTGCTTTCTACAATGCAAGGATTGGAACAAATGTCTATTAATACTTTAGGTGGAAAAACAGTACAAACATCTTGTGATCTGAATATATTTATAAATTGTCACTTGCACTTTTTAAATAAATAAAATTGAGTAACTATCAGGCTGCAATTTCTAATTTTTGTTTTATACTATTACAAGAGTGGCTTATTTGACACCTCATATAGATCTTTTTACATGTTTTAGACTTTTTCCATGTGCCTATAACTGGTGCTGTCCTATATTATTCTTTTATACCTTTTTTCTTTGTTTCCTTATTTTATTGCCTATACTTTATGGATGATGAGAATACTAATGAACATATGACGCGTACCATCATTCACTAGGTGAACAGATAGCTTTCTCTCTTTGTCAGATGTTTATGGAGTAAAATGAAAAATTCAACAAACCCAGCATTGACTCTGTTGTAAATTCAGCTTAAATAGAACACTTAAATAGAACACTTACTGAGATTTTGTAGAATTGTCCCATCAGAGAGAAAATTTTGAGAGTGCTAGGAGACTTTTTATATCCAAAGAGTAAAGTTTGAGGTCATTTACTAGAAGGCAGAGAAGTTATCTTACAAAATTGTTGATACTGAACCATAAAAAAGTCTAAATAGCTTTAACCTTCAATTAACAAAAAAAAGGGGATAAGATGTCAAAACACTCATTACTGGTTTAATTATATTTTCTGATGGATTCAAAGCCTTAAGGCTGTGTTCTGGCCACTCCAATTTAGCCATTCAGCCCGTGCTACCAGTATTGTGTATTCAGCAGGTCCTGTTGGACATATTCACAGAAGTGATTCTGCCAAGCTTTTTGACACCCATTTTCATGCATGGCCTGCTACTTTACATGGAAATATCTTGTTTTTTCTGAGCTGCCTGCAACATTAAAGACGCCTTGAACATGTCAGGCTCGATCTGTGTGCTTGTGTGCATGCATACGTGTGCATATACATGGGAACAGAATAATAAGTAAATGCACTGGTGGGTGCACGTGTGCCGCTGTGCAGAAGTGCGGAGCGCGTTGCAGCAGCATCCCGGTGCGCGGTCCTGCAGCTGCTCGCAGCGTGCACCGGCGTGGCGTGCGCAGGGGACAGTGATGCTGCCTCTCCCGCTGGCAGTCCCCGCGGTGCTGCGGGGGGGAAGCGGGGGTGGGTCTCGGCAGTCGGTGACACTAGAGGGCACTGCTTGTCCTCGGTTGCAGCTTCCTTCTGGGACAGCGAGCAGAATTAGGCTGAATTCCATCATCTTACTTTAATTAACAAATGAATTCTTATTAAGTAAGTCTAGGCTGTTTAATTCGTTGTTGTTTTGCTTTTAGCCTTGTGTTAATATCATGGATGGAGTCATCAGCACTTGCAAATACATGCAGAATCAATTGTCCCATACAATAACAATTTTATAAAAGAAACCCCAATTTGAAATGTTATTCTTGGCAAAGCCAGAAGGCTGAGTTTGCCCAGTGATGGGGTTTAGATCCCTTGCCTGCTGTGCTTCCGGCCAGCAAGTGTGATGCAGTGTTAGAAATGTGTTAGGGAGAGCCTTGACAACTTAGGGTGATTTTTTTCAGCAAAGGTCAAGAGAAAGATGAGCAGAAGATGAGAATAGGAAATTTAAAGAGTCTGTCTTTGGTATGGGTTAAACATGTACCGTTTGCATTACCCTTGGAAAAATGTTTCTCAGTTACAGAATACTAAATCACCTGAATTGCTGCTCCAAGTTCAAATATTTCTTCCATTTATGGATTCATTTATTTTGGAAGGAAATAATGAAAGAAGTGGAATAATCAGATTAATCAGGCTAATAAAATCAGGCATCATTTCAGAAGCATCAGAAAATTCAAATGAAATTTAGATGCCCTTGTCCTCTGCAATTGGCAGAGCATTGTAAGGAGTGCTGTGTGCTGGCCGGGTTGGGAAATTTTCTTTCCAGTGAAATTCAGACACTCAAGTTCAAGAAATTTAGTCCTGTCGTTTAAAGCTTTGTTCATTGCTAAGCAATGATTTGGAATCGGGCCCTACATGAAATCTTTTTTTTTGCTTTGTCTCCCTGGTGTTTAGCATGAGTGTTTCTTTCTAGTTAAGTGTTGTTGACTTTCAGCGAGTGTGTAAATTTTCCAACACCAAGTATTAATAAATGTGTGGAAGCTAACAGCTGGATTGCCTGATCTCTGGAAATGACCATTTAGTCAAGATGATGGCTGCTTAGTGTAACTAAAGGTTTTTCGACATGTAAATGCTAGATTTAATACATTTGAAAAGTAATGATTGTCTTAAAAAGGATAAATCATTTTTTGATAAACTTCTAAAATATTGTTCTAGCCAGAGCTCATTGCCATTTAAAAGCATAATAACATAATAATAAGTTGTGCTTGTGCAGAATGAATTTTAAGTATTGTATTTTAGTCCCGCATAATTGCTTGTAAATGCTAAGGTGATTTTGAACCACTAGTTCTAAGCAATCTCTTTGTAAACAGTGAGATGAGTTTATGTATTTCTGAAAAATCCTCCTGGTAGTTACTGCACGATTTCAGAGGATAGCGTAGCATGTTTATTATTATGTTTCCTAATTATTTTTGTATGGTCATGTAGTAGTCTTGGACAGTCTGGTCGCCCATCCAATGTTTAGTAATAGATCTGTCATTTAAGAAGAGAGAGCATCACCTAGTTTTGCTTTATCAGTTCATAAGCAAAAATAAATAAAGAAGACATTTAATCAA
Organism: Anomalospiza imberbis; assembly: GCF_031753505.1. Lineage (NCBI taxonomy): Eukaryota > Metazoa > Chordata > Aves > Passeriformes > Viduidae > Anomalospiza > Anomalospiza imberbis. The sequence goes on from NC_089721.1 coordinate 44,400,248, forward strand.
CAGGAGAGCAACTATTTTTGCATTCACAAAATGAATTTGAAATCTTATTTTGTGTGTACTAATGGTCTATAAGCAGTGAGATGCTAGAATTGCTATAATAGGATTTTCCCAGTCCTATAAGGATTTTGCTTATGACTATGAAAAGTTAATTTCAGATCCTGATACATGTGCATTAATTTTTGAGGCATTAGCTGAGTGTAGTACAGTGAAGAAAAACACAAACACCACACTGCTGTGGTGTAGCTAATTGTTTATTACCTCCAACCAAAGAAGCATTGATGATGTGCAGGCCCCAGTGTCTGGGAAAAAAAAAAAAAAAAAAAAAAAAAAAAAAAAGAGGTAGGGCACTGCCAGAAAAAGTCATACAGATTTCTTCTATTTCTTCTTGAGGGTCTTGAGAAAAGAACTGAGGAAGAAAAGGAGAAACAATAGCTTCACCATGTCCCAGAGGTGATACAAATGGGTCTTGGCGCACTTGGAAGATTCTGTTTGTTCATTAAAATACTGTTTGACAGTCAAACTGTAGAATATACCAAACCTTCCTGCTTCTGAGTGAGAAAGCACATCTCTGTGGTTGTATGATTTATGTATGAGAAACAAATGATTTAGATGCTTATATGCATAATACTTCAGTAATGTGTTTGTGTTCTGTGGAGTATTTGCTGACAAAAGGAGCATGTTATCTCTTCCTTTGATAGTAAGGGATCTGTTGACTCCACAGCTGTGTAAAAACCTCTAATCAGCACCTATTTTAATCAGCAGGAACTTTACTATAAATCATTATCCAAAAAAAAAGCATTGTGCTATGCTTTTATACTACTACATTTATTTTGAAATTAATAGGGAAAATAATACAGAGCTTGTGCTTGAGATGGGCTAATAAGCGTGCCCATGAGACTTTCCGTTTCAAGCACTAAATGAAAGCTTTTGCATTGCTAACAGGCTACAAAAGTTGCTTAGGTAATAAGACTCCTTTTCTCTTATCAGTTAAAAAGAAAAGGGGAGGGATGGGATGGCTCAAGGGATTGGTAATCAGATTACAAAGTCTTTCACTTCTAGGTCACTGGTTCAAATCTGCCCCCTGTTTAGTAGTGACCAAAAGCTGTTCCCATCTGATGGCTTTTCAGTAGCCTTTGTGCAAATCATGAATGATCTATATCCAATGTTTGGTGAAAATCACTCCTAGCCATTGCTTTGGGAGTTTCAACTCAAACGCTTTAAGTAGGAATAAATTATCTGCTCATGCATTGAAGGGTTTGTTGGGTTTATTTTTCAGAGTAATTTTAATAAGTTAGTGGAGCAGTGCAGCTGAATTTGCACTGTAACAGCTGCTGTGGGCTACAGCTGCCACCATGTCTTCCCAGTAGCATTGCTTCGTAAAAAGTTGTTACCGGCTTACTTAAGAATGTGTCTTAATTTGAGCCACATGGTATCAGTCCATGATATTAGACATGATATTCATATTAGACTAGACTAGATAAAACCATAATTGAAAAAAGAAGGAGAAATAAAAGAAAATTACTAAATTTGTTCAGCTTAGAGAAAACATACTTATTATCGTAAAACTGATTTTGACAGAGAGAGTGTGAAAACATTTTTATTGATGGTTTTAGTGTTGCAGTAATGCTGTTGAAGCTGTGAGACTGCAGCTTCAGTGGGTTCTCGTGCTATATGTGACTTAGACCACTGGTGTGCTCAGATAAATGTCGGAATAACTTTATAAATTGAAAACAAAGGAAAACAGAAAACTTGGTGATACCTGAAAAGAAGTCCTTAGAAGTGTATGTTTTCTAGTGTTGCCCCTTACTGGTGCTTACTTTCTTGTAGTTAAATAATGGACTTAGATACTTGGCTCTTGTCAGTGTTTTGAAGTCCTATTTTCCTTAAGGCAGGGGAGTGCTAGAGGACAGTTGCTATAAAGGGAATGTAATTTCTGGTTCATTAATATATGAACCTGAAGTGACGACTCTCTGCTAGGTGTACATTTCTTTGGAAATCGCTGTGACAGTTTAGAGGTGTTTTTATGTCCATAGGGATTCACACAACCCATTATAAAAGTATGACTTTTTCCTTAAAACCAGCCAAAGTATTTCTTTTGAGATAGCAGGCATGCCACATATATGCTGCAGTAGATTTTTTTGCACTGAACAAGGTATTTCATCAAACCTAAATGATATTTCATTAATATAAGTCTCAGTGAATCAAATTAATCACATCAGCCACCTCTCATTACTCACATAAACTTCAGAGTTTACTTGTAATACCTTAACCTGGAAAAATAAAATACATATGCATGCTGAGCAGAGCTTGATGGGTACCAGCAAGTGGAATGCACGTTTAGCACAGGGCCAGCACAGGTCTTTGCTCTCCCAAGAACACATCCTGAGATGCTGGGAGCGATCTGCCTAACGTGCTTATAGCTTCACATTGAAAACCTACGCCAGAAGAGTGCTGATAAAATCTGTGTACCACAACACATGGTTATACCCATGTTTTGCAAGAATGGCTTGGGTAGGAATTCACTGCCACTATTTTCGCACTTGGCTTTCAACTGCCAATTTAGCTGGCCTGTGTTGCAGTGTCATCCCCTCTGCAAACTGCAGCAAATGCAGGAAAAGAAAATCCCAGGCAAAGTATTTATGATCCAAACCACAACATTCTCTTCTAATAATACATTGGTATCAGATGTCTCGAAGTTCTGTGGACTCAGAGCAACTGGTGTGGTATCCCACTGGAAAGTACAGGCTATCCCAGCTGCTGCAGGAGCAGTATGTCTTCATGTCCTAGCACCAAGGTGTTTCATGTCTGGTCATAGTGTTGGGCTCAAGCTTACTTGCACCTGCATCTCTGGCCCCATTTTCCAGAGATGGGATCTAAGTTTAGCAGTACAAGAGGTGTGGGCAAAAAAAAACCTGCCAGCTTCACTGAGCTGTTTGGTCTAGGAGCACAGGTTTGTAAGCCAAAGCCATTCATTTCAGAAGTTCACACATTCATTTCAGAAGTTCACAGAGTCAGGGGGAGGGAAATATTCTGAAAACACTGGCTGCGCACCTTTGCTCCTTTTCCCCAGGGAAAGCTGGTCTTATTCTGGTTGTTAGATCAGGATATGTTAGAAGTGGGCAGGCCCATGATGGTTCAGCAGAGTTTGCCTGTATTTTATGGTGATTGTGAGTTTAATCATTGATTTAGAAAATAATTTGGTTAAACTGAGTAAACCTCCCAGCAAAGCATTTTTCCTAGTGTAGTGGTGCTTCTTGTGAAGTTTAAAAGGACCCTTATAAGGCATAAGTGCATACCTATATATTGAATGTGATTTGGCACTGTACATGTTTCTAAAGTTCAGAGCTGACTCCCTCCATTGGTACAACCCTCCCAAAGCATGCAGAAGCCTTCAAGTTGCTGTCTCTGATGAATGAACTTATTAAGTACTAGAGGTGTGAATGTGATGTCATCTGTCTAAGAGGAGAGACATGAAAACTGAAGCTCCCAGAGATGGGAGCTGTGAACTGTATTTGGTGTCATGGTCCAGTTACATGCTCGCTTTCAAACAACTGTGGGATAAGCCATATGGCTCATCAGACCCTATTCTGCCTGCATAAGCTAAGGTGGTGGTGGTGCTGGTGGTGAAATAAAGAAATGCAAATTTATCCTGGTGTCTTTCTTCACTGAAGAGGACTTCGGAGGAAAAGGTACAGAAATAAAGCTTGCAGTTGCTTTCTGATTTAATGTTGTTTATGAACTTTAAGAGATCAGAGGGTCATGGAGAGTATCTTGCTAGTGATATGTAATGGTTTGAAAATAAACACCAGAGGTGGCTCCAGCTGCCTTTGATCTAACTAAATGGCTATTTTGTATATTCTATTTAACTTACTTTAAAATTAGGCAAAGAGCATATAGGAATGCTTTTCTGTGTGCTAGATGCTTAAACTTCCCTGATTGCTTGCCTGAACTTTGTGTGTTCAGGACCAAATAAAAAGACAATGGGCCTCTTTCATGGAGGTTATCATTTGGTGGATGTATAATAAAAAGGAGATATGAAATGCTGTGGGAAAGAAGGACTGACTTTCTACCTTATCCGATGATTTAAACATTTTAAATTTTTATTGATAGCCTGAATATGTTGATTTCACTCAGTATATTTTGCTTTCCATGATCTCTCTGAAATCTTTTTTTGAAGTAGGACTTCTTAAGTTGAAAATTATGAGCCATTAGTTTACAAGGATGGACAAGTAATTAAAGTCACAGCAAGCCTTTTTCAGAGTACACTGGCCAGAAACTAGGGTGTATGCAGAAAGTTCAGCAGACATTTTGCTTTAGTGCAGGGGTGGCTGATCTTCATGGTCCTGTGGCATCCTGATGAGCTCTCGCGGTCACTGGACAAAAGGCTGCCATTTCTTCAGGTTGTACCTGGTGGAAGAGACATTCACTGTTGCAGCTCTGCCTGCTGGCTCCTCCTGCACTGAGAGGGGAGGGTTGCCCAGTGCTCTCCAAATCATCCCAGCTTGACTACTGGTGTAGCCTGTTTTCAGGAGCCAACAGTGTGGCCTGGCTGATACCTCCAGGAAAATCTGAATCTGGCAAGCTGAGTGCAACCACAGAGGCAGAGCCCAATACAAAATTTTCAGGAAGAGTGTGGGAATCCAGGGCATCCCTCTGGCTGCCCTGGAAGGTCTGGGACGCTGGCAGGGGGTCAGGAGCCCCCTGTACAGAGCCTCGAGAGACACTGTCTCTGATCTCTGTCCATGGAAAAGAGTTTTCAGTCTTACAGGATGAATTACAAGTTCTGAGTGTTTGATATAAGTAGTAACTAGTGTGGCACAGGTGCAGAAGTAGAATTTTAGGATTCTAAATAAGGGGTTCAAAGGGGGCAAGATGGAGGAAACTGGGCGTGCCTTGTCCTTTTTCTTCTTCATGCCCTCCATGTTTCACAGTGGTGTTGGCATTTTTCTATTGGTTTAGGCTGGGGACACACTGTTCAACATGGGTGATAGATATTGGCACGTTATTGTAAATATACCACACGTAATTTTTAGTATATAATGTTTGTAACATCCCACTGAGGGGCAGAGCCCCACACACTGTCCTGCAAGACAGACCTGCTGCAGGTCAGAGAGAAAACATTTTAGATAAGAAGAAATAAACAACCTTGAAAACCAGCACAGATGAATTACAACTCCTTCTTTGGCAATGGGGCTGAAAGACAGAGACTTTCTACAATCTCGGGATCATTTAAATATCACAGATCCCGACATAATACTTTTCCACTTCATAACAATCTTGAAAGTAAACATGCATCATTCTTAAAGCCAGTCCCTCTTCAAGGCTTGTGAATACAAGAGTTTAGGTTATTTCACCAGGGAAGGACTGTGTGTGATAAATTAGTTCCTTCCTACGTGGGCAGCTGGGAATATTTGGTGCTTTTGTGCAGCATCCATTGTCCTCATATATAGGCACAGCATGCATTATGCTAATAAGTGGCGTGGCACTTGGGTTTTTTTTCTTGATTCACCTCTACCTGGCATTACTTCTCTGAGTGATGTCATCAGTACTGGAAGGTGATTTGTGGTGTTTAATGAGCAGGCTTTTGCTGGGGGCAATGCAGAGCATAGTACACATCAGTCTCCTGGAGCATTTCTTAGAAGTAAATTATGTGGGCAAGCTGATGACCAGGTTTATGCAGGATCACTGAGCAGGCCAGGAGAGGAACACAGAAATACTTCATGGCAGCTAGACAGCATCTAAGAAACCCACCATGTTTCTATCTCCAAGGATCCTGAGGTGGAAGTTGTATGTTGCTGCAGTGCCATGTCTCTCCAGATGTGATAGAGAGCAGGTTCATGCCCCATGTCTTTGAAGGATGGAAAGTCTGAGCTTTCTTTGCCAATAAATCTGTGCCTGATGGCTTCTGGCACAGGACATAGACCAGACATTTAATTATGAGTCTATTGTGTACTCTAAATTGGAAGATCTTTTTCTGAATAATTTCTTTTCTTTTTTTTTGTTTTTTTGTTTTTTTGTAATATTATGTAAATCTGTATTTGATATAATTATACATCCTTTGCTTCACAAAGCCCTTCAGCATATGAAGTCTCTCCAAGGAGACTTGTTAGCCTTATTGCTACTTTCCCATCTCATGAGTAGCTGGAAAACCTTGTTGGATATCTGATAGCATGTCCAATGTCTGATAAAGAGAGCTGATTTTTAAAATTCCATTTTTTCTCCTGATTTGCTGTTTTTTCAGACTTTGAAGATCTCAGTCATATATTGGGGTTGAAATTAGATGATGCAGAAGTTCTCTTCCAACCCAAACCATTCTGTGGTTCTATGGTATTGTGGTCTACTTTGTGTCATTTGGGTTTATACCATACATGTACATAATTTTTTGGTGACAGAGAATGTAGGTGGCAGCAGCATTTCAGTGGGAAAGAAAAGGGAAGCTCCTGCTCTTTTCTTTTGGCTGCCTGCAATAACAAAGCACAGTCTGTCATTCCCTAATCACAAGGAGAAGTCTGTGTGACCTCAGAAGTTTCAGTTTACATACCTTCTTGCTTCAGAGATGTTGTCTGTGGAGATACTTTTCCTTTCTGAAGTTACTAAGAGGTTATAAGAGTCAAAACTGAGGCTTCAAAGGACAGGGAGAGTGAATGTTGCATTATTCTCTGTCTGAAGTGGAAATCCAGCTATGTTTAAATAACAAGGGTGTCAGACTTCATGTCCACCTGTGAGGTGCTGAGCTTAACACTCAGTTTTTCTCATCTTCTGTCTGTTTTTTATTTTTTTTTAGGTTGAGCTTCCTTATAAAAGTTAATATATAAGTTGATATGTTTATGTGCATGTATGATAAAACCAGGGCTCTTTCCTAAATAAATGACCAGTCCTTCTTCAGACACAGCCAACAGCTAGAAATCAGTGGAGGATTTGCTCTTCTTGATGTTAAACCAGTGCACTTATCTGTCCCGGTGTAAAATTAAATACAAGGAATCCGATTATTTCCTTGAAAAATGCACCAGCATGAGATTTGCATAAAGCTGTAATGACAGTTTTCCATGTACTATTCAAACAGAGGCAATGAAGAAGTAATATCATTTTACCCTGATGTATTTGATACTTAACATATAAAAACAATTATTTACTTGATTGTTTCACATTCATTTCACTAATATGATTGTTCATTTTACACTGAGTTCTGGATTTACACATTTATTGAAACATGAGAAAATTACTTCCGTAACTTACTCCAGGTTATGTTTTTCATTGGATATGTACCATTACCTTTGTAATGGTGTAATATCAAAACAAAACTCCAAGCCCATGTATCATTTAATTTTCAAGCCTTGTTTATTATTAGTTTTGTTACACACTGATTTTCAGGAGCAATTTATTTCAAGTAATCTGTCATCTCAAAGATTTAAGAACACTGTATTCTATTTAAATTTACCTGAGTAAGAGAAATTACAACAACCTACTTATTCTGGCTCAAGGCTTTTAAATGTTTTCACCCTCATAATGCAAAAGAGAAGCCCAACAAGATAGGCTGAGAGTAAACAACTAGTTTTATTCATCCATTTTATATGTGCACTGGGTTTTCAGATTAAGCAGAGCTGTTCCATTGTAATTTAGAAGATGTTGAGCTCAAGCAAGAACCTTAGGAAGAACTTCTTTCCTATGTATAAAGGATTTATTTCTCCCCGTCCCTGCTGCCTGATTGGTCGGAAATCAGCCAAAGTAACTATCACCGAGACATTGACCAGGCTTGAAGCCTTGGGGCTGAAAACAGTGGCAGTTTGGAGCTGGACTGGGGAGCAGTCACATCCCTCAGAGGGGTGGAACAGATGGCTGAGGTTGTTAGCAACATCAACAATCCAGCTTCTATCTGCTGCCACCCTTCAGTGCAGCCCATGCAAGCTGTGAGCTACTGCAGGGAGTCTGACATGTGGCAGCTGAATGGTCATCGTAACTCCGTCATCTGCATCCTGAGACAGTGCTCCTCCCTGAGACTGAAAAGTCCTCAAAGACTTTTCTCTTGTAAGCTCCCTGGTAGAAGCTTCCTACAACTTCTCTCAATAGCAAGAAAACTGATGGAGTTTGAAAACTTACTACGGTTTGCTCACTGATAGGTCTAAGGCAGCATTTGGCACCACACTTTGATGGAGCACCTGTGATAAAATGTCAGCTGGGCTAAAATGCTGCGTGTCAGCTGTGCACTGCTGCTCTTGAATGCTGCAATGGCTGCAAGATCAGGCTGAAAATCTGGCACCCAACCTACACTTATACAAGGAGATGTTAAAAATTATAGCTTGTAGTTTGGTCATGCCCAGAGCTGACTAGGACTGTGAAAGTCATTGTGAAAGCTGAGCCCAGGATAGCAAGTCTGGGGTAAGAGGCTGAGGACACTCCCAATTTCAAGTAGAGACATCTCTGTTTCCTAGTCTATGTAGACCTTGACCTTTCTTGATAATACAGCACTTCAAGCTTTTGGTCATAGGTCTAGATGGCTCCTCTTAGCACTTAACTGTTATTTTGGCTTTATTGTGTTGTGATCAGGTTTGCTTTTGATTTTATTTATTTTATATTCTAATTCAATTTAAGTTCTTTAAAAGTTTTTTTTTTTTTTTACTGTAATATTTAATTTCTAACTAGGCATGGCACTCAAATAGCTGTCCACTGCTACAGAAATACAGATAAACCAAAAGAAAAAAGCTATGACTTGCAGCCAATAAGGTTTTTCTGGCAAAGACTGGAAAAATCCTTCACCATCACAGCCAAGATTTTTAACTTTGTTAACAAAATCCCCAGGGCAGGGTTTGCCAATAGAGGACTGGTCTTGCTGGCTGAGTTCATGTCATTTGGAGAGCTGATGCAGCCTCCTACCAGAAAACCTCCTGCCTCCTTATTAAAAGGATGCTGCTTACACAGACACATGGTAAAGCCAAGTGGTAAAGCCAGAGCAGCAAAGGATGTGCTGTGCTGGAGGTTTGGTGTGATCACATGCTCACACCATCTTGCACTACCCAAATCCAAATTAACTGTGAGTACAAAATGAAATAGTTTAGTAAACTGTGTGATTTTACAAGTATGATTTTCCTGGGGCTCATGTACTTGCAGCGCATATACGCAAACTATCTTTAAACAACCTTGCCTAAGTATCAGACGCTCCTCAGTGTTAGTTGTGCCAAATACTGCACGTGGTAGTTTTGGACACTTTCTGGCAGCTTAAACTGACCCTTGTGGAGCTCCACTTTCATAAGACCGGACTGTTTTTTGTCTCGTATGTTAGAGGCAATCTTGCAGCTATCTGCTGCTATCAGCAACATAGGAATATTAACACTTACATTGATCAGGCTTCACATTCTGTACCTGGATAGGAGGTAAGTAGAAGCTGTTGGCCCTTCAAAACTTGATTTTTATTGTCAATGAGATCTCCCCAGTTTGAGTCACCAACCTTGGGACAGCAGACTCCAGCTGTCAGGATGGAGACCCAACTGGCTGACTCCAGGTAGACTCATCTGCTCCAAACCTCCCTTTCTGATCATCACTGCAGTTCTTGCAGCAGTGCAAAGGTGAGTATCTCAGCAACCTTCATTGCTGAAATGTCTTGAGGTCCAGTGAAAAATTGATTAATTTTTGTTTGTGTTAGTTGAATTTCTAATGGGAAGGAGCTTCACTAAATGCCACCATTTTGTGCTGCAAAGAGTGGAGGATCTCCCTGCCACCAGCTTGCTGTGTGCAAGATGTAGCAGACCAATTCAAAGACTTTTATCTCCATGGTGCCATACCAATTAGTGTTATGCAATGGGCTTTCTGTTAAACTGCTGCGCTTCATTCATGCTAAAAAAATTGTTGGGAGGTTTGTAATAGAGGTGAGCCAGCAATCCTACCCATAAGCCCTGCCACACCTAAACTGCCTGTGTTTGGGAAGTTAGTTGTTGTTTCCCTCATTATTGCAGGTCCTCGAAAACTTTTCTCTTGTAAACTCCATCAGAACACACTATGGTCAAGAGAACAGGAGAATTACATTATGAAGTTTAAAGTTTTAATAAAGCTGAAGCCTGAGGCTTTCTACAAGAGACACATGAGTTCTGTTTGCACTGTTCAAAAATATACCAGCAGAATTCTGTGTACAGGTTTTTTTTAATTGTTGGGATTTTTTACTATGAGCTGTGCAAAAGGAAGATGACTTTTTAAATCATGAGCTATTTTTTATTTAAGTATTTTTTTACTCATGATTGATTTTATGAACTTACAGCCCCAGTGTAAGGTGGTAACTTTGAGTAGAAGTTCTGCAAGAGAAATTGGTTTGCATTGTGAACTTTGGCAAGTCCTAAACTCCAGATGCTTTAAAGCATGTTTATGCATTATTACTATTGTTGCAGTGTGATTTATTGCTGTAGAAAAATATCACAGTTGTAGATGTAACACCCAGTGGATGTTTGCACAAAATATCAGCAAGTACTATGGTCATTCTCTGACTGTATCTTTGAAGGAATTTTCTTTTGCTGTTTAAAAACTGATGTGTATCAGGGGCTTTGTGTATTGCAAGTAGGGATTTTATCACATCTGCAAATTCATTTAGGGAAGATGATTGCAGTTGCTAATTGTAAATGAAAACTGGCAGAACTTTGGATTGTTTATTATTTTTGCTTTGTGCTGTTCAAGCATAGTTGCCCAGCAATTCTAATTCCTAATGAATAATATGAGGACTTGGGGATCTAATTCCATTTTAAGATGTGCAGAAAATTGAGAGTATTTCAGAAATTCAGGAATTCTATTCAAGAAGCAGTGAAAGGTCTTAGGAATGCCAGACCAACAAACTTGTACTACAGAATACAGAATTACATACTTCCTGGTGAAGAGAAGTTTTTCATAACTTGAGGAAAGGCTCAAGTGCTGCCAGGCAGACAGACGTTAATTGGTTTGTATGAGACTGAGTGAGATGATGGTTGAAGAGGATGTTGACTGTAGACTGGTAACAAGCAAGTTACAAGGAGAGCATATGAAGTTACCAAAAAAGAATCCAGGTGCTTTTCCAAACAGAAGTGAAGAATTGCCCTCTTGCACACTATTCCTATCACATGATTTCCTCTCTCTTCCTATCTACCACTGCATTTACAAATATTTCAGTGTCCAGCTGAAGCTGTTTTGCTCTACCGGAATTTCTACTGCAAATTCATTCCATGTCTGGAAACCAGTGAGGACTTTTGGACAGGGGCTTCCAGTTGTTTCCTCTGGAAAGAATTCTGCTTGCAGATGCCAGAATGTCTTAAGAGTCTCAAATCAGTATGATGCAACTGGATACAATGGAAGACTTGCATCAAAATTATGTTGCTCCAAGTCAAATGCTTGTTGTCGACATGCCCATTGAAGCCCAGTGCATACCATGTAACACCATGACACAACTGAAATTGCTATGGAAGACAAAGAAAGTAGCTGAATGGTTTATTTCAAAACTTCAAGAGAAATTAAAATTTGGATGTGTTTTTAATTCATTTTTAATCAATTTTCCTCATTCCTAATTACAAACAACTCAGAAGAGTAAATATTCCCTGAATATGAAGTGACGGTTTTTAATTTGATTGTATGAACCTGCAAAAATAAAAGCCTGTAAAAAAGAAATAAATATTTTAACTTACTTTGACTTTTCTCAGAAGTTTGGATTTTTACCTATTTTAAATGTTAGAATTGGTATAAAGAGTATGGGATCAGTGTCTCTAGGATTTACTCACACAGCTATTTACCTAAAGTCTAATTGGTACTTACATGGATTTTCACGTTGTCTTGTTGGCAAGATCAGACCTTTGAGTCCTCTTTTAACAGATTGATGCTTTCATTTGACAGGACTATTATGCTATAAAATGTATACCAAAGGCATATTTTATCATCTGTTCTGACTATATATGAATGCTAAATATACTGCATATGTATTGTATATATGAAGCTATGTTTTATTTATACACACTACAGATAATACAGGTATCAACCTTTTGACATTAAAAGATTATAACTGTAATATAAGCTTACAGATTATCAGTAGAATACTTATTAAATTGAGCAACAAATGAGTAATTATTATGTATGAACATAAGGAATGCATTTTTAGGGATTTTCAAGTTCTTGCTTATGTAGCTGTTAGAGCTGAATACTTCTGCAACTAGATAATTGACCCTTTCCCTTCCAAAGTGAAGAAACAAATTTTCAACCAGTGGGACAAAGAGGACTTTCAAAAGGATGCTTGAATGCTTTCTAACTTGTTGCAAGAAGAACTGGTCTACAACTTGTCATTCTAAGGGAATGAAATAAATAGTGTTGGAATATGGTTAATAAGTTACAAAATCAAAATTTACTGTGACTCTGAAAAAGGAACACAAGAAGAAAGATAAAATGGATATGCCTTAAGAGAGAAGCATATTGGGAAAGTCTGGAGGACCCAGAATCATGCGTGATGCAGTAATACGTGAGAGCCTATTTATGTATAGTAGAGAAATGACATTTTATCTACTTCTGGTTGTAAATGAATTATTGAAAGAAGGAGTGTAAGGGGAGAATGAGCCATTCAGCGATGAGGTTCACAGAGGGCTGTCCTCCTGCAAAATCTAATCAGCTAAGAATAATTTAAGGTTTTTAAATGACCAGGAAATTAAGTAATTCCTAGGCTGTGAAAACTTTGTCTGTGGAGTTTACTGATGTAAAAAGATTAAAAGCCATAAATGAACCTTAGAAAAAATTCTTAGGCCTTTGCTTCCGTAAAAAAATCATCATTATTCTAAAGAAATATCTAAATTTTAGTATTTTTAGTAGACTGTGGTCTATTAAATATCTTCAGTTTTAGTATGTCCACCTCAAAAGAGTCTGCAGGATCCATGGAATAAAAAAAGTCCTGGGAAATGTAAATCATGCATCCCACAGTATCCTTCCCTTGGAATCTAGAACAATTTCCATGTTACATCAAATCAATCAAATCAATTCACATTAAATGTGAGTGGTAGCTGGGTACTACATTTTTGTTTAAAGTTAATCTATTTTACCTTTACAATTTTATTTCAATTATTTAATTTTTAAAATTTATCTTAATTCAAAACTGATTTTAGAAAAGAGGAATATGTTCTAACTGTGAGCTATCAATCCATTGAATCTGAAGCATTTCTGAGTATTGAAACATCTGTGCCTAAAGTACATAGACTTCTTGTATCTTCTTGAAGGGTAAATTATCATCCCTGATAAGAGGGTCTGCTGCTTGAGCTTAACCTGGATCTGTTCTCCTTGATTATTATTATCAGTGAATGTCCCATTGTAGCTGTAAACTTGAGCTGCTCTGATAGAAGCAAAAGTGTCTTCAGTTTGACATGCTCTGTTGTGACATTTCTGTGTCACTGAAACATGGACACATTAGACTTCTTGTTTAAGTGAAGGTTATATACGGGATCCTTTCCACACTTGTTGTGTTGTTTTTGTCTGTTTCTTTCTAAGTTGGCTCAGAAGGGCATGGATGCCTACCAAAACTTTTTTCTTCTGGGCTGGATGTTAAGAAATCTGTACATGAAGCTCAGTTAATCCCTTTGATCCCTCTTTGCTGCTGCATCCATGAGACCTTATCCTAACCCTAGCACTGTGGCTGAGTTATCAAAAACCATCACATTGTCAGCCTCAGTCACTTTGCTGATCTTTGTGAAGAGAATACGATTCTGCAGGCATCTACAAAGCTGAATGGCAAGCACCAGGAGCATGTTGGGTATTGCATATTATTTTCTATATATCATACATTATCTGAAAAGCAAAGACTGTATGTACTGTATGAAGAAAGATTAGAAAGAAATGGTGATCAATGGCTGCCAGTCCTTACATGTGCATAGGGAAATTGAGAATAGCAAACCTGAGCTAGGTCTGGAAAAGAAAAAGGGAACTGCACCTTTGTATTTTCTTGTGATTTGAAGAAAAAGGTGATGTTCTAAGATGAACTGAGTGGCTAGTTTTCAAAACAGAAACATGGGACACAGTAGCTTGAGAAAAAAACTGCTTTTCCAAAGCACAGCATATTTTTTATCTTTGCTGGTCATTAGAAGTGCTTCTGAATACAAGCCATTCATGGAGGAAGTCATGCTGGAAGACTCTGAGCTGGTGATGATTTCAAACTTCACGCAGCATGTAATAACTCTGAGTAATTGGTAGGTATGTGGGCTTCAAGGACAGTGATATTTTTGCACCTTTGCCTGTTTAATCACAGTGTTTTGTGATTAAACAGTGCAGCCAAATAAGTGCTAGAATGCACAGCACTGGAACACGAATATTAGTACATAAGATGTGTTTAAAATACTTATTCAATGTACAGTAGGGTTTAAAGCAAGTTAGGTGTGTGTAGCTGACAGGTCTTGTTTTTAGATACTGTCTCTTTCAAAATTTTTTTCTGGTAGGTTTTTGGAGTCATTCTTATGGCAAAGACATGGAACAGCGGGTTCAGAGGTGCAGCCTGTGTTCTGATAAGCAGTTACTAGAGCATGAAGAATAAATACCTGATTTTAGAAATGTGGTATGTGTTACATTTATACAAAGGGAAGCTTAAAAAAACATTAACTTTATTGCAGCATACACAGTGATAATGATACCAATTGTGAAATGCTGGTTTTGGAAATAAAATTTATTGTGCTTTCTTTAATCCAGTGTTAAAAATTAGGATCACTCATGTCAGGAGATTAAAACCTTTCTGTCTGTCTTTGATATCAAACTATTCTTTCCTAGTACCTTTTATCTTGCATAGCAGTGCTGAACTCCACAGCATCTTTGTTCATTCAGTTGTGTTATTTGCAGCAATAATTTAATTTGTTTTAGAACTGATATTATTTAGTCATACTGTCATTTGCAACAACAGAGGCTCTTTAATGTCCTAAAAGTGTTGAGAGGCTTTGGTGTTAGCTGAGTAAGCATATGAATAAGGGAGAAGAGAGAAGAATTTTGGGACCATGGTGAGCGTGCAAGATAGCTAAATTGGACAGAAAAAGAAAAAACCTATACAAGTTGAAGTGAGATTGTACATCAGAAAAACTACAGCAATCTACTGAAAATTAGTAGATGATAGTCATGAGAATCTTACAGTGAACCACAGGTACCAGCTTCCCTGAAGAACTGAAATAGGAACTTGGAGAAGCTTGTAAAAGGTGTCCTCAGGGAATCTTCCATTTTTTCACTATGATACCTTTAATCCTAGAATTGTCAAGCCACATGGAAAATAATAGGACTGAATAGTTCAGTCAGTTAAAAGTTAGTATTTTTTTATCAAAAATATTAGGTGTTTTTGGGTTTTCTGTACTTGTTAGGAATTGTATAAACTTTAAAACAAGTGAAGTCAAGCAGTGAATCTGTATTGCTGTTTCTTTTTAAATTTAAGATAATTTTCTCTGAGTAAGCAGACTCTATTCAGTAAAAGCAATTAATTTAAATACAATCTTTTTTCACAGATGATTCAACGAGAGGCAGAAGTAAAGAATAGGGTAACTGCTGTGGCATTGACAGACTCAGTTCACAATGTGTGGCACCAAGAAGTTGGGAAAACTATTCGAGAGTGGATGCGAGAGGTAAGGCCTTTTTTTTTTTTAAAGAATTTGAGTATGTACATCTGTATATGGCTGAATAAACATGTCTTGGTGTGAGAGACAGCATAATACAAAACAGTGGAGATCATGTATCCATACCAGCCACTAAAATAACCAAGATTAATGCCATTTCTGAACTGCCAAGTTAGCAGTCAAAATACTAAGCACCAAGTCCAGTGTTTCTTCCTGATGCACAGCAAAATAGAGAAATGCCAAGGCAGCCATGCAGTGCCTGATACCTGGAGCAAAGTCCTGGGTGCTCCCCATGCTGCTTATTTGATCTGGCAATGGTGGAAAATCCTCTTTAAGCTCTTCATGTCTCAGTTTGATGATTTGCGCAAATGGCTTTCTCTCAGCAGCTTTTTGATATGTAATTACTCCTGTAGGACTTAGAAGCTCTTATACTTAGGTATGAGGTTGCTGAGATTTCAAAAATTGTATTTTAGACTGAGACCAACTAAACTACTGTTCATGAGTCTCATCCTTACCAGATCAGGCCCATCTCAGTTTTCTGAATTCCCATGGCAGAGCACTAAAACAATAGGTGCACAGAGTGAATTTAAACTAGTCAAATCCCGAATTTTCTTTTATACTTGACCTTTTCTCATGGATTTAGTGAAACTTCATGTATACAGTGCCTATTCCTGTCTTTAACTTAAAGTTTTATAGGCCATGACTGATGGGAATAGAGGATCACCTGGGATGCAGCCTGACAGCTCTGACTTAAGTGTTAAAAATATAAAGAATGGTAACCCCTACAGGCTCTGTCAGAGAAATCCCCATTTTCTTTATGGGAAATCAAAACCTTAAAATATGTGTTATGTAGTAAAACTGAAATTTTAAATCCTGTAATTTGAATCTGACAACTCCATTTTTCTTTAAGCATTTAGTCTGAATAAGAAAAGTGCATTACCTTTAATTTCATTTGCAGAAAGTAGATGTTAAAGAATAAGTTAAATGATTAATGGCCTAAAAAGTGGATGAAGTGTCATAACTTACATTAGCATTAAAAATCTCCTATAAGAAAGGAGAATTTTACATATGTGAAATGTGGCTGAGTGGTATTAAGTCTAACATATCACCTGGATATCTCTTACTTTAATCAGGTTTAAGGCTAGTGGTAAAATGAATAATAATTAAAATATACACCTAATCGCTGCCTGTCTGTAGGGCTAATTGCTGTCATTGAAAGAATGAATTGTTAAAATAAAGTAATTCTTAATTTGAGCTATCTCTCCTGTATCACTGGTGTGTATTTTTAGTACCTATAGATGTCATGATTTTTGAATTTATTAGGAGCCATGATGAATGATAAAACAAATCATCCATTTACATATCTTGACACTGCTTTCGAGAATACTTATTTCTTACAGGCAACTGTAACATTGTATATAAAAGATAGTTAATTGTGTGCTAATCTTCTGTATTATCTCCAGCTCTCTGATGTACTGTTCTATCAGTAGTTAATATTAATTTTACTTATTTCAAATTATTGTAATACTTCATAAAAATTTTACTTCTTTTGTAACTTCTACCACCTTACATTTGCAATTTCACATTCAGCTGTTAATTAAAATTACACATGCAAATCATAAAATTATAATGCTTTACTACTTTAAATCTTTAAACCTTCGTGAAATACTTCTATTTTAACAGTTTTTTACTAAATATGTCATATCACTGGATAGTGTGTTTGTTTTTCTCTTTTTCCATTGAGTTCAATAGTTTCATTGATCTACTGTTTCTTACAAAAATCTGCCATGCTTTGTGAACTTCACTTTCTAATCTCATACAGCAACCCTTCCTTTATGTTGTCCCTGCTCTCCCTGGTCCCAGAACAGTAGGGTTGCCTTGACAAATCTATTCAAAAGCCATTCCTCGCCTTTTATTGGTGGGGACTGAAGTCTTTGAAATTCTCTCCTCACTGCAACACAGCTGACATCTTCTTCCAGACAGAATGAATTAAGGAAATACAATAAGATACTTTATCTACCAGTCAAGGATCTTTCCACAGTGAGGACGGACTCCATGGTGCACAGCTAGGGCAGCAAGCATCTACAAATACACAATACATGCTGTTTACCAGAAGAGAATTTGTCCATTTTCACTATCATTAACTGATGGTATTTTTTTAGAAATCTGTCTGAAAATCGATTGGGTCTTTCCAAAAGGTTGCACATGTTTTTACCTTTTCCACTTAATGAAGTTAATCAGGTTTTCAGAAAGGAAAAACTCAGATTTTTAGTAGAGCAAGCTACATGGATCTTGTTGTACAGCTGGTAATCTTATTAAAAATGTAGTTGCTTTATAATAAAATCTTCAGTTCAGTAGATTTGGTGTAGTTTCATCATAGTTTATTGAAAGCATATAATTTAATACTTCAGTTTATGAACTACTCTGATTAGATAGCATTCGGAAGAAAACATTTAGAAAATTCATGGTGAATTCATCCTTCTCGGATATTCAGGAATGAAAGGTAAATGTAAAGGCTTTGTGAATATAATTCCCCAGAGACCAGTATTTGCCTTTTTTTAATGTTTACTCACATTCGTCTCAGCTGTATTTCCAATTATTTGAATATTAATATTCAATCTTGATGGTTTCTGTTTAGTGTATATTTATATATATACACTATATATATATATAGTATGTTGTCATATTTTCATGAATGTTCCTTCCATAGTGTACGCCATCAAAATACCCTAAAAAATTCTGATGTTAGCAAATGAGCAAGCTCAGTGTTTATATCAACACAAACTCAGAAAATCTTAAAGCTTGTAGTGGGTAGTTCAGGCACTGGTTGGTCCAAGCACCTACTCAAGTCCATTGGCACTCAAATAAGCACTTAAAAAACATGATACTTCAGCACATTACAAATCTGCTGAATTATGTCCTTACCTACTTAGTATGAAATTACAGCATTTCATCCTCAGTAAACATAAGTTAGTGCAGTGTACTGTCCAGCTGTTATTGTGACTGCTATGTAAATTCATTTGAGTATTTTGATGTGATCATTGTCCTCACTTATAATATCTGCATTTATTTTTGCTCTGAGTTTTTTGACTTATGCCAAGAATTGCCTGCCTGGTCTTACAGAACTGCTGTAACTGGGTGTCCAGCTCCGAGCCCCTGGACACATCGGTGGAGTCCATGCTGCCAGACTGTCCCCGTGTCTCTGCAGGTACACCCATTTGTTTGCAGTAAGCCAGTGTCCATGTTTATACCCAGAAGCAGCTTGTTAATTTAAAAATGCATTTGGTTCTGACTGCATTTTAACCTTTCTACTGCCAGATGTAGCTGAAAGCATATGGCTTCTGATATTTTATGCAGGCCACTCTTTTTTTTTTTTTTTTTTTTTTTTTACTTGCATGGGATTTAAGTTGTCTACTTGTTGCTTGAATTTTTCTAGTCTTCCTTTCTGTTTAAGTAAGTGATGACATTATATGTAGGAGTCTGAGAAAAATAATAGTGATAACAAGAACTGGGAAATTTATCATACGTCCTTGAATAAATATCCAACTCTATGCTGGCAACAAAGTTTTAAAGAAGTACATTAATGAAAGTTACAGTTAAAACAAATGAGCCACTTTCCTGAATGCTGATCAACAAAAGTCTAGTTTACATAGCAAATGATTTGCAGCATCCAAGAATGTTGATATGAGTTTTCTGTTGTTTTGGATATACTCAGCTTTGCTTTTTCATTATTGAATCATAAATTGCAATGAGCACATGAAATTATACAGAGACTTTAGTTAAATGTGTGATAATTCCAGAAAGTAGATTTAGTCATCAATGTTAAAGGAAAATGTCCAATCTCTGTGGGAAAGTAATCTAAAATATATAAAGCAGTTACTGAGCTTTCATGCTTGATTATCAAGTTTCCTAACAGCCATAGGTAGCGTGTTTCTGTAGAATATAAAACCAAGTTCAAAGGAAGACACAGCCTATACAATATTAATTTAAAAGCTGAAACAATATTTGACCTTGCTTTTTGGGATGCAGTAGTTTGTTTGACAAGTTAGTTTCATATCTGTCTGCATTTGTGAGGTTGTTAGTGAGATCTAACCTTGCAGATGAAACTGAGTTTACTACAGGATATTTTTAAGGTTTGGAAAATTTAGCACTACTTTGTTTGAGAACTCACAGCAACCAGAGATTTTGATTACATCTCTGCTATGGTTTGAGATCTCTCTGTGCAGATCCGCAGCTCTGTACGGATGCATGCAATAGAGCTGACATTGTTCTTTCATGCTTTGGAAAATGATACATTACTAAAATTTTCATAGATTCAACATTCATTTAGCAACGTTTTGTTATTTTAGGGGAGATTAAATTGCAGTTTAAAAGAAAAATATTGTTCAGGCGTGGAATTCTTTAAAACAATATTCACTTCCAATCTCTGACATCTCTGTTGCTCTTGTGAAAGACTGCATGTTATAGTGGTCATTTTAGTCAGGTAAATAAGGACTTGGTTAGCAACTGGTCAATATTTACTGTACACTGGCCAACACTGAAAATAATCCATGACAGCATCTCTTCTCTTTCTTTGTATTCCCCGAATACAAATAAGCTAATAGGTATTCTATAAAATAAATCCTAGGTGTTACTTGAAAAGCAATGATGCTTCATTATAGCTGTAAATAATAAGTCTTGATTTTACATTTCTGTTGAAGACGGGTCACAGTGGCCTTAATGTTTCTGCACCACTTAATGAATTCCCAAGCTGCACTGAAGTGGTAGAAGAATTAATTTAAATGGGGTAGGATTTCAGCCAGTAAAAGTTGGGTATTTGTATTCAGTGCATACATTGAGATAAATAGATCACTAATGTCTTAGATGTTCTCAACAGAGATTTTTGATAATGACTTAATGTAAGGAAACTATTTCCAGGCTAGTTGTTTGTAATATAAATATAGTTTAAAATAGTGTAACTTCATGTGACTGCTACTGAATTATCAACTTGCTCACATGTTTTTTCTTTTATTTCTTGTAATTGTCTCTTATATAAACAACTGTAAGACATGTACAGAGAACCGAGTCGATAATTCCTACAGTGTCTTGATATAAGCAATGATATAAACCTGCATTATGGTAATATGTAATAAATTTATTAATTATTACTAGATGTAGGGGCATTATTGTTTAATGTGAGAGATTTTATTTCACTCTTTTGAGAATTGTGGTACTGAAAGAGTGAGCCCACACTCAAATCCTGGCAGCACTGCCCTTGGTATTTCAATGAATGACAATGACAGCAATCAGAACAATGACAGATCTTTTAAAATAAACCCTTTGCTGTAGAAATATTCACTTCTATGTTTGGAAGCCTGTCTTTTATCTCTGTTTACACTGAAAACAAATCAGGAATAACTGTCTCATGGTCACATCTCTTGAGCCAGCTTTTCCTAAAAAGTGTCTGATATTCAGCCATTCAGTATATTAGGTTTTACAGGCAATCCAAGTTGGTGAGCAGTTCCTACTGCAGATTATCTCACAGTCTCTTGCTTGCTTTTCCCTTAAAATCACTAAAGACAAAATAAATTATCATCAAACTGGAAAAATTATTTGTATTTCCAGATAGAGTTGTTAAAGCTTTTGATTAAGGAATTATTGAGGAATTAAAATGTTTTCCATAATTGATTCATTTCTTACTTGATTACAAAAATGAATGAATACACTTTAATAATTAAATGTTGAGAGCATGAGAACAGTACAGAAAAAGCAAGCCAAAATAAATCCATTGTCTGTTCTTGTGGCAAAAGGTACTTTGTAGGTCTCACCTTCAGGGTCTTTCATCCATGTCTGAAGTATTTGGTTGCATGGTGGTGTCATAGTTTAATATCGTCTGGCATTTTGGCATCTTGTTGGTGACATGGACAATGAGTTTGAGTGCACCCTCAGCAAGTTCGTCAATGACACCAGCTGGAATACTGGTAGGAAGGGATATCAGCCAGAGGGATTTTGAAAAGTGGGCCTGCAGAAGAGAAGTGGACCCCATAAAATTCCACAAGTCCAAGTGCAAGATCCTGCACATGGGTCAGGGCAATCCCAGGCACATGTACAGACTGTGCAGGCAGTCAATTGACAGCAGCTCTGATAAGAATGATACGCAGTTGTTGGTTGACAAAAAAACTAAACATGGCCTGACAGTGTCTATTTCCAGCGCAGAAAGACAACCATATGCTGGGGTGCATCAAAAGCATGACCAGCAGGTAAAGGTGGTTGGTTCTGTGCCTCTGCTCTGCTTTGGTGAGACCTCATCTGGACGTCTGCATCCAGCTCTTGGGAGCTCAGCATAATATAGGTGTAGTCCCACTGGAGCAAGCCCAGAGGAGCCACAAAGATGCTCAGAGAGGTGGATCACCTCTCCCATGAAAATAGAGTAAAAGAATTGTTCAGCCAGGAGAAGAGAATGCTCTGGAGCACCTTGGAGCACCTTCCAGTATCTAAAGGTGCTACAAGAGAGCTGGTGAAAAGCTTTTTACAAGGGCATGGAGTGAATAGGCTTCAAACTGACAGAGGGCAGGTTTAGGTGAGCAAAGACAGGAAGGAAACTCTTTGCTTTGAGAGTGGTCAGGCACTGGGAGAGTTGCCTAAAGAAGTTATGGATGATCCATCCCAGCAAGTGTTCAAAACAAAGTTGTATGGGGTTTTTTGGAAGTTAGCGCAAATTCCCTTGATGGGGGTTTGGAACTTTTAAAATTCTTATCTTTTACCCACTTTACTTTCAGCTGTAATTAAGGACATCTGTTAGACTTAAGGTAATTTTCTGTCTCAGTCTTAGCCTACCTTCCTTATGGAATCAAATCAAAATACATCTATTCTCTTTTAGAGGAGATGGATCCATCTCCCATCTAAGACATAAGAAAATGTAGGGTTGAGAGAGATGAAGACTTCAAAGACTTCTGTACATTAAAGGTCGTTGCATAAAAAGGAGTAGGGTTGGGAGTATTTCTGGTTAGGAGGCTGGAGTTCAGCTTGGAATTTGACAGAGAAAATGGAATAGATGCTTTAATGACAGGTTGCACTGCATTACTGCTAACTGTAGTTGTAGTTCATGCTGTGTCTCTGAGACCTTACAATATTTCTCCTAGTTCTGGAGCAGGGAGTTCAGAAGCCCTTGGGAAGCCATCTTATTGGAGCAACTACTGGGCAGGAATAGCTGAGTGGTGACAGGAGAGATCCACAGAACAATGGATGCTGTTCAGGAATTAAATAGCTTTGGTTTCAGGATAGTGGCTTAAACTTCACCCCAGGAAACGTATTGTGGTAAATTTTGCTGGGTAAACATGGCATTTGTCTTCCTGAATCCTGTTTGTATTCCTTAGCCCATGTGTTTCTGCCAGTGAAAACTTGTTATTTAGGAGAGATGACTAAACTTGTTAGTATTTTGCCAAAGTGGATATGCACCAATGCTCATTTAAAATAATCAAGTAAAGATGTTGTAACACTAGTAAAATGAATTGCTTAATCAAATCTTTTTAAAGTCTTCCTAGTTGCCCCCAAAATCACTAATTATTCTGTTAACAGTTGCAGCCCATGTATTTAAAATATTTTGAAATAAGGAAATTATAACTTAAAAGACAAACAATGGAATTAGACACTGATGGTAATCAAGAAAAGTTCTATTCACAGAAGAGCCTAGACTTGAATATATGTCTATTTATAAGAAAAAAAAGTGCAAGAATTAATTCATACAGATGAATAAAGTAGCCTCAGGCTGGTAGAAGAAAAACAAACTTAATTTTGGGAGACAGGTATGATGTGTGCTGATGGTGCTCTTGAGTCTTCAGATAGTATTTTCTGGTACCAAAAATCAAGATTGAACTCTGTATTATATACTAAACATTTAATTACATTTAGGTAAGCCAGGCATAACTTTTTTGTGTGTTTTGTTTTTGTTTTTTGCTTTGAATTTAGAAAATACCGTTAATAGCCCTTTGTTCTGGATAGAGTAGACGAGGTTGACTGATGAGACGATTAAAAAATGGTTTATTGCAAAATCAGTCTCATGGAAGGGTGAGACCATAAGGTCGTTACATCCAAAGCTATCACTTCAGAAGCTGTACATCAGAAGCTGTTATAACTTTAGTTACAATGTCTTCTATAAATTTCTTATCCAATCAGCTACTTCCAAAAAGCTTGCTAGCATCTTCATAAACCAATTCCTAATTGCTGTTCTACACAATTTTGCCTCTCTTTTTATCCAATCATATAACTCTACAGAAACTTATTGCTGTATCTTCTATTTTTTACCAATTCTATAACAAGTTTTATTGCTAGACTTAAAGATTTTCTACTATCTTGCTTAACATACTTATTTGCTTACACAAGGCATATTTCTACTTGCTTTAAATATATTTCTGCTCAAGCTACAAATCTTTATTCTTACTTTGTGTCTGTTTCACTTTTCTATTCTAAAGCTTCAAGCCTTCTCCAAGGTCTTAGGTCAAACACTGTATCCATCTCTATCTCTGAGCTTGTATATTTGAGGCCTTGGCACTCTCTGTGCTTGCATTTCCCACAGCCCTTCACTGACAGAGCAGGTGTGCAGCCTGTGGTGCCACACACAAGTGCACTGACTGATGAGGTAGAGCTCTTGTTGCAAAGTTTGTGTTGATATCCAGGAAACAATGAATTACCCACTGGATAATGGCAGTGGTAGTTTCTGTTGGCTTTGCCTAACAGGTGACTCCTGCCTGCTGTTTTAAGAGTTCAGTTGTGTATTTCCACAGAAAAGCCTGTCTATCTGCAGATGCACCCCATGCTGAGGAGATCCTGGAGTTCAAACAGGAGGCCCTCCAGTGAGGTCAGATAGACTCTCAACACCACAGGGTCTGTGTGCAGAGGTAATTGCATTAGTGAGGCTTGTGACAGCTGTAGGGAAGGATCAACTTATTTCTTCCTGCTTTTTTTCCTCAGCTGTATTTGCACCACACTACAGTTCCACTCTTACACATCTATGTATCTTGCTTATAAAAACAAGGCAGAAGGAACCATAAACTATATGAAGTGCTGAGACAATACCTAGCTCATACTCTTAGCAGCTTGTAGCCCAGTATACCAATGCTTCTCTTTTTTTTAGTTAGCTCTAGTCAATTTAATGAGGACTGTTCTGGATTGTTTTCTGATATTAGTGTTTCATGACCAGGAATAGGTGCCCAGCAGTACAAGAAATAGGAACAAAACCATGCACTTGTCAAATTAAAGCAATTAAGCAATTTTTCCATTCTGTTAAAAATGTTATTTCTGCATTCACTAGTCATTCATTAAGCCGTGTTTACTGTAAAGCTGTTTGCATTTTACATCTTCATGTGCATGTAGTTCTGTCAATAAAAACTTTGGACTTCAGGATAAAAGATAAAATGCTGAAGCTTTTTTGTCAGGATGGCAGGTTCCCGTGTCTTGTTCCATGTTAATTTAAGGTATTTGCAAGATTAATACACAAGTGGAGGAGTGCAGGAATCTGCAGTGTGAAGCTTGCTTCATCACCCATGTTAACATTCTCATTTGCTGCTAAAACTGGTCTTGCACTTCCATTTCTGCTGCTGTACCTTGTTGGGGACAGGAAATTATTATGGTAACTTTGAAGCAACAGACTATCTTAGCCACAGCTCTGGCGGTTGCTGTGCTAAGTCCTGCTTTAACTTACATCTTCTTAGCATGGAAGTAAGTAGCATTTTCCCCATTCCTGATTCTTCAGAGGAGCTCTGCATTTATACTCCTGCTCAGTCTAAGATGTTGCAGATAGCTTTTCATTTTACACATTTTCATGTGTAAACCTAGCTGGATATGAGCTCCTATGTTTTCCTTAGAGTAGCTTAGCTCTACAGTGCTTTGGAAAGGACAAAGTCTATACAGACCTGTTGAATAATATTGCAGATTCTGATCTAGAGTTCCAGAGACTCAAAAGTGAACATGAAAATGTGAATTGAAAGCATTGATTCGAATTGACAGATGTTGCTTGTGTGTCAGGGAATTCAATAGCATTCATTCATTTACTGTTCTACAAAATAGTTACATGTACTTGAGGCAGTACTGATATTGGAGAAACAGTTTCATCAAAAATTATTCTTGTACTCAAACATATCTATTTTTCATTGCAATTTTTTAGACTAGAGTGAACTAGTTAGGTATTGTCCCTGAGGCTGTCTTTGTGGTAATAATGAATAATTTAAATTATTACAGTCAGGTATTTCCTATTAAGCATTAGAAAGCTACTAGACTGCTGTGACTGTTGCTTCTGATACTACTCAATGCTATCTCATTAGTGCCTTATATATCCATATCTGTCTGCACATTGGCAGGTCTTACTCCAGTGCATGACTGCAAACTCTCCTAGAGCTCAACACCTGAAAGGAGGTATTACCTGAAAGATGCCCTCCAAAATTCAGTAGCAAAATCTTTATCTGTATTGACATAAAATCCAAAAGATTTTTCACATTTCAGCTTTCACTTTCAGTTAGAATGCAGATTCAGATTTAGATTTGGATTTGTTAGAATTTTTCAAAAGGTTCAGTTTCAGTAGAAATCTTTCCCTTTTTCACAAATGTGTATAGTTTAGGCTGGGAAGGATATTTAAATCACTTATTGTCCACTTTTAGATACAGGTCTTTAACTTTTGACCAGATATTATACTGAAATTTGAAACTTTGATAAAAATGTTTCTTCTCCTAAGTCATTCAGCCTGGCTGGAAGAATTCAAGAGATGGGGAATCCATTGCTCCCTTCCCTTTATCATCTGCAAAATGTTAAGAAGATTGGCTCATTTCTGGTTTGGCTTTGTCTGATCTCAGGTTCCAAACATTAGTTCTTGTTGTGCCTTTTCTACACTAAATTAAAGAGCTGTTCAGTACATTTGCTTTTTCTCCCTGTGAATTACATACTGGCATTGAGCCAACACACCGTTTTCTTTTGAGAAACGTAATAGATTGAGTTCTTCAAGTCTCAGTGCAAGTTAATATCTCCAGGTTTCAAATGCTTTCATACATTTCTCTGTAGCATCTCCAGTCATTCAACTTCTTTGAGACCTGTCTACATTTTACCAATATAATATCAAATCTTTGTTACCTGATTTTCTCCCATTTCATTAGGCAACAGTTACATTTGACCCTTTTATCACCCTATTGTAAAGAGTCAGTTTAGGAGGAACTTGCCCTTTCTAGAGCTGCTGCTTTTCATCTCAGTTTTAAACTAGTGTTAGGAAACATTGCAGGTAGCAATTTTAAAGAAAAATAAACCAAACAAATACAAAAAAAAAAAAAAGACTGTCACCTTTCTTGTTAATTACCATCCTATCCATCTTCAAATTTACATGAATTTTACCAGCAGTGAATTTGTATTTATTTCCTGTGTGGTTGAACAGGACACTCCAGCAATAACATCTCCATTCAATAGTGGTTTCGCCATGATAGCTGCATTTGCTGATTACTTAGTCTGCAGGTTCTTAAAAATGTGGAACAATACTGACTTTCAACCCTTTCCTACAAGTAAGCAATTCTAGAGTTGTTCTACTTGTCCTCTCATGAACTTATGAAACATTGACCAATTTCTGCATCAGTTGAAATTTTAGTTAAGTAATGAAGTTGTATTAAGTTCCTCCAACTTTTGTGGTAATAGTTTACAAAATAGAAGAGGAAATGAGGAATGTATCTTCCTAGTAAAAGGAATGTCTCTCTTGAAAGACAAGGGGGAGTAACTCACATGCTAGACACAATACCTGGAGTCAAACAGCCTGGCAAAGCAGCATTTATCACCAGTATAGGTGATAACTGTTACAGGTAAGGGCTCCAGTGTAATGACAGTCTGGAAGTTTCATTCGAAGCCTGGGAAGAACAAAATTTAGTTGCTGAAAACAAAGGCGAGATAGAGTGCACTTTTTAAAAATGCTTGGCAAATTTGACATAATTTTTTATCTTCCTCAGAATGTTCTTGGGGAATAAATCAATTGCCTGACAAAAAATTGAGTATACGCTATTTTTATAAAAACCTTTATCAGCTAAACATGCCAATTCATCAAAGTGTGAAACTGAGTTTATTTGTTTAGGGGTTATTTTCCAGTAAGTTGCACTGGCTTGAATTAATTACATTTTTGTACCTTAATTCCGCATTTGTAGATTCCAATATCACAGTATTGTGGTTGTCAAAGGGATTTTTAGTAGGCATTAGCCTCATCCCCCCCACCCATAGTCGGAGCAAATGTTCTTACATTATTTCCTTGCAGGTGCTCATCTTCTTGGTTCTTTCCTTTCTGTTGTGTAAGGACACATCCTCTCTGGGAAGTCTCTTCCAAACTTCCAGTTTTAGTCATCCATTCTTCCTTGGTGCGAGCATACAACCTCAGGAACACCTGAGTAAACAATAGTCACCCTCAAAAAAGAGACTTGTTCTTCATGCCCATAGTACTTGGGGTAGGAATTTATGGACCTAGATATCCATTTCTTTTTTATTTGTCTTGAGATTTATGTAAGGCTACCTATGCAAATAGTTTTCTCTGAAATTTTGGGTTAGGATTTTCCCATCTTCTATACCCCTGCTATTTTAAGCATTATTTTAAATAAACTTCCATAGTTAGTAAGCTGATTTATGACCCTTGAGTCTAAACTCTACAAGCCTGCCAATTTAGAAATGTTTATCCCTGAGAAGATACTGATGAGCAGCAAAAAAAAAATGTGCTTCATCAAACACTTTTTTTTTTCCAGATATGGAACAGTAACATATATTGAACAATTTCTATCTTCTTCTGCATTGTTATTTACAGTTTCACCAGCTCCACCTGCAAAAGGAGATATTTTTGCTGTGGATTGCATTTGTTGCTTGTGGATCTTGCTAAGTTTGCCGGCCATGCATTGTTTTTACTCAGACAACTTCAGCTTTCTTTATAATATTTAGCTGATTTTAATTTTTTCTATATTCCTTAACCAATTTCACTTTTTTGGTAAATCAGGGGAACTAATACTTTTAGGTGTTCTTTTGCCATCCAGCAACTTTCTAAAAATACCATTCATTCATTTATGTTTAAATATCACATCTTGATTAAATTTACCAATCTTATTCCTACTTTGAAGAAAAGATGCCCTTTTTGAATGTCCAAGCATGTGTGTTGCCATCAGGGGCTTCTCTCTATTCAGTCCTATCAATGTCATCAGGTCAGGTTCACAGGCCCCAGGCAGCCAGCTACTTGTCTTTATCCAATCAAAACACTGCCCGAAGTGGGAGAGTCATGGAAGTTATTACACATTTTTGTCTATGAGCACTGTTCATTGTTTTTAGAAACTCTTAATATTTGTGACCACTGATGTCCATCTCCTGAGGTTATACCTTTCAGGGTGAGGAAACTCTCCATGCATTGCAGAGGTGTGCCTAGGAAGAAACTTAGCCCATTCACTGTTTTGCTGAAGTTGTCTGTCACAATGCTCCTCAACAACATCTTCTCCTAGGCTTTTTTCATGTACTAATTTATATGCACAATAGACCCAAGATCAGATTTTATCACTGTTGTTAATAACAGAGCACCACATCCTCATCACTTCTATGCACTTGAATTAGCCTAAATAATAAGGTAATAAGGTAAACCTAGGTAATAAGCAACTTTTTAATACTCCAGGCATATAAATTATTTGAACAGCCATCAGTAATGCTAGTTATATCATATTAGGCTTGATGGCTGTGGTTAGACAACAAACAAGAACTGGAAAAACTAGCAAAGGCATAGCATTAATTTCATAATTAGTTTTCTTTTTATTTGCCAGATAAATTTATTTGCAACACATGGAGATTATCTTTGCCTTCTTAGCACCCTGCCCTCAAACTGCTAATGTAACAGCTTTCTGACTGCTCCAGCTATCTCTCAGCTGAGAGAATTGCTTTACCAACCTGTGAGATAACGAAAACATGAGAAACATCGAGCTCCAAAATGCCATTTTTAGAGGCCCTTTTCACAGTATATTTGCACTATAAACTTCCTCCTATCAAGAAGTATTTGGGAGGCCCAATTTTCTGCAGAAAGGACTTGTCATTTTCTGATAACCTACATTGGCAACTAATCTCGTCATGTTTATATACAGTGACAGTTAAGAGACTTGCTTTAAAAGCATTGTGATTATTATACAGTTAATAATAATAGTAATAATAATAAAAGCAGACAAGTGCTAAGAATGCAAATGCTGATTGGTTGCACAGATAGTGTTAAGGACAAGGCTAATTTAAGCAGTCATATTATATTCTTATATTACACCATGCAAACCATACCCTATGAAATAATTATTTATCATATGTATCTTAATAGTATGAATAATATGTGTTCCAATGAATACTTTAATTTAATGAACAACATTCAATAAGCAGCATTTTTTATCTATATTCCAATTCTTATGTGAAAGACATTTCCCCACACATTAATTCTTTTATTTCAGATAGGTTTGCAAGACATACCATAACTTAGAGAAATAATCCACATGGTTAATAGAGTAAACCATTTTATTACTACTGCTGTGGTACAGTAGTCAGTTTGAAGACAAATGTCATGTACTTTGAAACAAACACTGTTAAGTGCCCATAAGTGCTTTTAAGAACAAGGCTTATGCAAATGAGACAATGTGTGTAAAAGTTCTTACAACTTCATCTGAGATTTTCTTAATATGCTGTTTGAAATTATACATGTTACCAAATGCACACAATACAATTCATAGTACATATAAATAAACCCCACATGTATTTGAAATCTGAAGGCAAATTTTGACTCTTAAATACTTACATGATGATCTGTTTGAGTCTGGCAGACCTTAGCTCTGACTTTGCCTTTCTGGGCAAGGCAGGTCATCTTTTATTACCATCTTTGCCTCCACATGATCAGTGCTATTATGTAAGAGTTAAAACTATATACTGAACTGAGTGTTAAACTGGAAGGGCTTCACATGGAAGGGAGCATTCCTGCCTGAAGCTGTGCATGCTGTGACTGCCCCAACAGGATTTTTCCACTGCCACTGTGCATGCAACAGAAACAAATGGGAACATAAACATATCTCAGAACACTTGTGCCACAGAAGCAGACGTCACTTTTTGATTTTAGAGAAATTGAACTTCAAGGACTCATCCTTACTCTGTGTAGTTGCATTTGAATGTTGTTTGTTGTTTGGTTAATCTGGGGACAGAGTTCTAGACATCTATTTATGCAACTTGGTCCATTCAATGAAATCTGTTCCCTTTCCCACAAAGGAAACCTCCCATAAAATCCCATCAGATTAAACATATGTAAGATAAAGTCTGAAGTACAATGTCCAGCAGTACAATGCTGGACACTGATAACAGTATGTGTCAGATGGGACATGGGATTTGGATAGTTTCAGGAGTATTCTGGATGTTTATGATTTTTGACAGTTTCCTGCTACTGACTGCACAAGTTACAAATTCAGCACAACTTATAAATCTTGGGGAGTCCTTTTGACTGCTAGACACCTAAATCAGCTGTCACTGAAGATTCCAAGTGGTTTTGTTGGCTCTTTCTTCAGTTCTTGTCCTGACAGATCACTATTTTAAACTAAATGCCGAGTATGAGTTAATGTTTTAAGAGTGTTCTTTTCTTCTTCTGTTAATAGCCCTGGATGAAACTTACTAAACATTTGTGTCATACTCTGTCTGGTATCAATCTCTCCTAACTCTTGAAGCACACACCTCCTCTCCTCCAGGGAAGTATCAGCTTCCTATAAAGATCTGAGATCTGCCTACCTGTGCAGAGGAATGGGTGCAGCTTTGGAGAATAAGAATCTGAAAGAACACAAGAGGAACCCTGCAGTGTTGACTGGAAATTGGTCACCTTCCTTTGAGATGGTGGTTTGAGACCCCACAACATAACAGAAGAGACTCCACATGGGAACTGAAGTTGGTTGTAAGTTCTAGTGTCAGTGGCCTAACCACTGCACTGTCTTATAGGTGAAGGTTCTCCCTTCCTCATCCATCTTAAAAAATGAGTGGATTTCCACCTGTTTTTTTAAGGAACAACATTCATTGCTTCCAGGCTGCAACATTCATGGCAATTTTAATTTCCGTTACTTTACTCAGTTAGTCTCTCCTTGCTGATTATTTTTACCAATGCCTTGTAAATTCCATGCATTTTTTGAAAAAGTAGATCATGGGATGGAGAAGCCTCACAGGTGGAGAGGCAAGGTGTTCACTCAAACTAACAGTCGGATTTCTGGAACACTAAGCAGAGGAGGAGTTGGTGACAGATTAAAGGAGAGCCAAAATACTGTTTTTCCTATTCTGTTATCTCTGGGTGACAACAGAGACCACACACATCCAGTGGAGATGGCACCAAAATGTGATGGGCTTCCCCACCAGCCAAATGCCACAGGTTGTTCTCATTGAGCCAACCAAGCAAAAGCATGCCTTAAACAAGGAGATTAGATGCAAAGTGGTCGTTAATACCAGTATACCAAGCCTGTGAGAAATGTGGGTTAACTGGAAAACAGATACCACCAGGGAATCTATCACGTCGCATGATGTCAGTAGAAAATTCACACACGTAATCTTGGGAATGTCAGCTCCCCTTACCTCTCTACATCCTTGTAGAGGATGTCTTTCTTCCAAAGCAGCTCAGAGCTCAGCAGAGAAGTGAGGAGTTTTTCTGTTATTTTGTGGGTTGATCATAAAGTTTGTGTTCTATGAAGTTCTAGAAATTCCAAAGTTTTAGAAATAGAAGTATGAGCATTTATATCACCTGCTGTCAGACTGTCTCACTTTAGGAGAACTCTGCTACAGGATACAGGCAAGTCCTGGTTTCTGCCAATTTGTGTCTTCACTGGAACGACTTTTTTATTTGTATGGTTTTAGCTGTATTCACAGCTTGTAGTTTGCACCTGCAGATTAATAATGTTATCTTGGTAACAGAGGTACAGTCACACCCAGGTGAATTGATTTGTCATCATCCAAAGCTATTATCAACTATGTAAGATTTATTCTTTGTAGAAATGAGGAAG
This sequence comes from Anomalospiza imberbis, assembly GCF_031753505.1. NCBI lineage: Eukaryota > Metazoa > Chordata > Aves > Passeriformes > Viduidae > Anomalospiza > Anomalospiza imberbis. The sequence goes on from NC_089721.1 coordinate 44,432,805, forward strand.
TAGAAATTGATTTTGAATAGTTATTCTTTCCATACACAGGCTCTTTCATTACGTATTTTGTTAATTCTGATATGGTTTTTCTGTGCTACATGTCTTTTTCTAAACTTTTCCTCTGATTTCATGCCTGACTTTTTGATCTAGTAAATGATTTACTGAAGCTCTACAAGTGATATTTCATTCGCCAGGGAGATTGAGCTGAGTGCTGTCCCCAAATTCGATACAATATTGTGTTAGAATTAATATGGATATTGATGCAAAATTAATGCAAATAGACTCCACATCTAATCCCACACTCCCTCACTCAAGTTCACTGGCAGCAACAGCAAGTTACTTCTTTGATTTCAGTGCTGGATATGAAATATTTATGAGAGGTTGCACTTTACAGCTTTACTGTGGTTAGTGTTATTCCAGTGCACATTAAAACAGTTTTTGGAACTGAATTTTTTCCAACACTCTTGTCAGACCTAAATAAGACAAACCAGAGTTTGGGCTTTGGCATATTTAGCTTGCGGTTTACCCCAGTAAAAGCTACTCTACCAGCTTCCTGAAGGTGCAGAATGTAATTTGAATTTTGCCAGTTGTACCTGTACAGGACCATGTAGGACACTGCTCACAGTTGTAAGTGCCCATGGCAGCATTTAACCATTTCACATCTCACTTCTACTGTATATATCTGCAGAATCTGCCTTGAATGCACTGTTAGAATATAATTGGTATAACTAACTAATATGAAAGAGCAGGATAGAAGTCATCACCAGACTTCAAAGGTCTTAATAGACTGGTGGGCAACCTTTCCCCTCACGTATTCTGTTGTTGTATTTTCTGAGAATAGCTGAATTTTCAGTGATCTCTAACCTTGACATGTTAGTCTCCTGTACTTTACTGGTCACATACAATTTTCTTTTATTTCTGTCTATTTAGACAGCCATGGTCTTTCTGATGATAAAATCACAAGCTCATGAAGTCGTTTAGGTCGCAAAGGACCGTAAAGATCAGGTAGTTACTGCCACTCACCATGGGCAGGGACAGGTATCTCTCTTTTCCATTCAAATATGTGTGCCCAGGTAAACAACTTTTTGATAGGTAATAAAGACTGGTTTAAATAATTTTAGTTCTCTTGCCCCATTAGCATCAGACTCATGGAAAATTGTTGTTTTGATACACTTTCTGATGTAGATTGTGTATGACATTTGAGGCATAGGCCTAGGTTTAAAATGTAGCTGTTAAAATACATTGGACATTGTACAACCATTTTCAAGAGATAAGGCTTTTCTGAGTTGCTTTCTTAAACTTAACTGTCCAAACATAGTTTGGTTTATATTTTCACTAAATGTGAAAGCTCATACTGTTCAAGTGTGCAATTCAATGACAATTTACATTTTGGGGGAAAATCTATAGATATTCCCTTGTGGTTTTTTGGTGTGGGAGACAAATATCCATCAAGAAAACTTGCCTGTTCCTGGTGGGTTTGATTTTCTTCCCCTTGGACTCAGCATTGCATCTCTCCCATCAATCCCAATATGCATGGCTGAACTTCAATAGCAGAGCCTCTTTCCCAGGCATCATGCAGTCACTTCTCCCAAAGCAGTGGGCGGAGCAGAGGAGGGGTATTTCCTCCTTATCACCTCGTGGATGCTTTGTCTCAGGAGAGCTGTGGTAGCTGTGTTGCATGAACAGGAGACAAGCAGCCCTCCCTGGGTACACCAGCAGAGATGATTCTCTGGCTTACAGCCTTGGCCCTTTGCTGCTCCAGCATCCCCCTCTCTGGTCCCTCATGGTGTCTGAGTACTGTAGATCTGGGGAGAAGATGCTCAGAAGCATTTCAGCAAAGCAAAATAACATGCAGAAATCTGCTTGCCTCCACCAAATTGAGCATGGGTGTAATTATCCTTTGAACCAAGACACTTTAAAATAGACCACGAGTAGTGACTGAGAGGGAGTGAGAGCAGCCCAATGATAAAGTTCAGCAGAGGGGGGAAAAAAAATCATACAAGTATTTCACAAGCAATGACACTTGGATGGTATTTGGGAAATCTTTTTTGTTCAAGACTATCTTGCGATTTACTATGGGAGTAGTACATCAAAGCTGCACTGACTTCAAAGCTTAGAACCACTTACAGCTTCCAGCTATTACTAAAACCTACCACTTCACCCTGCCAGCAGCTCATCTCAGCTGCCTCTTTAAGTTACACCCATCTACTTCCTGCCTTCTGATTTTGGGGAGGGGAAAAAATAGCCAGAAAAACCTGTAAATAAAATATAGCTGTTCGCAGTGGAGCAATGTCAAAGTCAGGGGGAAAAGGCAAATGAAGGCATTAAGACATTAAAGATTTAGTACAAACTCAACAGTGATTTACATATGCACACTCTCATTTGGCTGACTCTAATAACGCTGTCTGCTTTGAGGAAGTTCCCTGTGAGAGTGTTACCTGGAGGTAACAGCCCCTGATAAAAGGGGCTGTGCAAGCTGTGTGGGCTGTTATTGAGGCCCAGATGTTACCTGTAGCTTGACACAACCAGCAGTGCCATGGCACTCCAGGATACCTTCACATATATTCACATGCAATGAAATAAGTTCCCATCCCTGTTCCTGCTTAAGAACCTCAAAACAGTATGCCACTATGAGGCAATGAACACCATTTATTGCTGCAGTTTTGTTGGTTCTTTCGTATTGGTGGCAGAAATCTTGGAGACAACATTTTTGTATTTTATATTTTGAGAGTCCCTGAAGAAATTCAATTGCAGTAGCACAAGGCTGTGCTACATTCTCTGAAGTGGTAGAAGAAAACTAAGATGTACCAGAATAATAATTTATTGTGATATTAATATTGTTCAACACTTTAAATTGGTAGATTGTTATTTTTTGATCAGGTGATTTGTGCCTGGGGTTTTTTAAATGGTGCTTTAATTTCTGAATACAATTTGTCTTGCAGATGACATATTAATGGGAAGTTAGGAACAAGTGTGGTCTTTGAGTGTGTTTCATATAAGAGTTTGTATATTTGGTGCAGATCAATGACATACTCTAGAGTTAAATGCCATTAATCCATTTACAGACATTCTTTGCAACAAAGAGAAATTGCTGCTAAAATAACCAATCATTCATTAAGGAGAATTTCTCTGCTTCCTTACATTGACTTATATTTTGAAAATACCTTTGCAGGTGTTTAAAGTTTATTTTTTTTCCTTTATTTCTTCCCTTTACAAAGAAGGTTTTTGGCAGTAGTGGGGATGCTGGTGGCTTCTCCCAGCTGAGCTGGGACAGCAGAGATGGCCCCACATGCAGCCAACCTGCTGTTCGTGACCACAGTGTCCCTTCAGGGGGTTTTCTTATCCTCACCCACACACACAAATTACGTGCTTCTGCATCAGAAATGTACAGAAATGGGAAGGCATACAATAGGCTGTTTTGCCTAGATGGTGGTTGCTGCTGGATGTAAATAATTATTGTGTACCACAGTCAGTTGACAAAAAGAGTGTTCTAAAAAGCTGACATATGAAAAAAAAAATTGTACAGGGACTTATTGTTAAATCTGTAATATATAAATGGCTAGTGTATGTTCTCTCTGAAGAACATGACTCGGCTTTAAACTTGTAGAGGGGTAGATGGGAACTTCCTTGCTGGCTGATGATGCAATCAAAAAGTAAGGTTATTCGTAATAATTGAAGACACACCAACAATTTATATATTTTTCTGTTTGATATATGCCTTCTTAATATACTCCTTTCTTTCAAATAAACTGTGCAGACTAGTAACAGCACAGTATTTAGAAGTTCATTGAAAATACAAGAGGACATCTTGTTTCCTGTCCTTATGTTAAATTTGGTATATTATCTTTCTTGCACAGCTTGCAGCATAGGAGTGTGATACACAGCTATGGCAAGGCAGGCTAACCACATACAAATTCATGAAGTACTGCTGGATTAACAGGAACCGACAAGGGTGTGCAAACATGGAGGCATGATTTCTGTAACTTTTAATTTATGACTTAATCAATTAAAATAACAAGTTTGGATTTTGTTGTCTACAAATAAATATGCACAAGTCATCTGCAGAAGCTATTGTTTCATATACTTACTTTCACAACATAAAAGTTGTGTTAGTTAGCTGCAGTACATCCACAAACAGAGCTGGACTTGAAGTTACAGATCAAATATGTAAGGATCCAAATTAATTTTTTAGATTAGTGCAGAAAATTCAGGAAAGCATAGTGTATTCCTTAACTCACATGTTTTTATCTAAATTTCTCATTATTATTCTTTATATATTCTTTTCCTTTTTAATCTTTTGTATCCTTCATGCTCAAAAATGGCAAGATTATGGAAGCAATAGGCACTGCAGCATACATTTAAATTTAGTTGCGATATGGTGGTGTGAAAAGTGTTCTTCTGATGTCAGGTTGGCTTGATCCTCTTTCTACATTATTAGAACTCCTTAACAATTATAGTGTTCACCTTGCTTGACTTGAAAGAGCAGTGAAGCTATGTAAAGAGAGTGAGCTACAACTATGCCAAGTGGGTTACCTGTGTTTTCTTAGAAATGCTAATGCCTTCTCTGCGGTGTTTATGAAGTTATCTGTTGGTTGTTCTGCAACTCTAGATTCAAAATAATAAAATGACTGAGATTAATATGGAGGCTAAAGATATTCTGTGATTTCAAGTAATTGCCATTCACCTTTCGAAACTTTGTCCACCCCCCACCCCCTCTCCCTCCAAAAAATAATGAATTGAAGAGGTTATTTTGGGGGAAAGCAAAGTTGGCACTGTTACTGAGGAACCACTCAGTGTGGTCTCACTGAGTGACTCAAGAAAAGGATGTGGATGAATGCCTGACTTATCACTCAGAGTTTATTGGGAACTAATCTGTTCAAAATGTTTGGACTAAGCTAAAACCTGGCCTGCTCATCTAATGAAAAAGGTCAAAACAGAGAAGAAAGTGTCATGGTTTGTGTAAGGTGACACTGTGCCCTGCTTGTCTAATTTGATTACACACAGCCACTGAAGCCCCAGGCAAAGCTGATTTTAGCTATAATCAGCTTCTTAACCTTTTGAGAGCTAATATAAACAGTACCTACTACTGGTTAATTATGTTGCTCTTCTACATACAACAAAGTGTAAAGGAAAAAGTGTAGAACTGTAGTAACACATGTTGTGACAAGATCACTCCAGGGGATTACAGCCCTCCATGTTTTATCTGCGCTCAGTGATTTCTTTCTTAAAAATTGAAAATGGGCTATGAGCATGGAGCATGAGTTTATCAATTGCAGGCAGCATTGCCCAGTTGTGCTACTCCTTCATCTCAAATTCCTCTTACATGTTGAAGGGATGATCTGCTGTAGGTTGGACTACTATGGTGGTGGATCTGCTTTTTTAATTATTTAGAATTATCTTTTTTCTAATTGTTTACTTGCAATTAAGCATGTGTGCTCCCTTCCTCTATATTAAGCATGTGTGCTCCCTTCCTCTATGATTAGCATCTTCCAGAAAGTTTTGTAATCTCTTTTGGTAGAAACACCATGTCCATATGAGACATCTGTCTCTAGGTGAGATAAACAGGATATATTTTCAGATTTTGCATGTGCATATATAGGCAAGAAGTAAAAATCTGAGGAACAAAAACTGAGTCTTTGCAGTATCTGTGTATCCTAGCTTCCTGTGTGATTTGGTTCATATGCTTCCTATAGTTTGACAGAAAATTTGCGTTTCCATGAACTTCAAAACCTTGAGGAGATTTCTAAGCCAATGGGTTTTTAGTGTATTTTAAATTTTTCTGACCTGTGCTGATCCCTGGTGTTTATATAAGGAAGTCTTGATCTACTGATTGTACATACTTGCTTTTCTTATATTCTTGCTGCTTGGAGGTAGCATGTTGCCTCTGGGTTTTCCACTCTGTAGAAAGTACGTCTGTTTTACTCTTTCTGTCCTACTGTTGTTGTCAGCAATCCATCATTCGTCTCCAAAAGTCTGCTCAGAGTAGCATCCCTAATGACTTCTTATGGAGCAGCATTAGCACGGGTGTTGCAGGGCAGCCTTACGCTGCTCGTGCGCTCTAGTTTGTCTCAGTGGGGGTGCCGTGGTAACCCAAACGGTGCCCAAACTTGTTCCTGTCTCTTTATGTCTCTGCAGCTGGGAAACGGAGGGGAGCTGGGGTGGGGAAGGGTGTGGTTTCTGCCTCTTTTAAAGTCTGCTCGGGCAGGCCGAGCATGCTCTGTCTTGGTGTGGGTTTTGCTTCACTGGGTTAGTTTTTGCTTAGGCAGAGGCTTTTCCTTTTTGGCTTCTCTTTTTGGGGTTTGGGTTTTTTCCCCTCATCTAAGAGAGACTTCAGTTAAAAGTTTTGAGCTGCCTGGAGGCGAGTTCCATAGGTGCCTGCCCGCTGCTGCTGCCCCGAGCAGGGGCAGCCCCGCTCCCACTCGCCTTCGGCACGCAGCCGAGCAGAGGAGCCTATGGTCACCCCAGCCCAGACACATTGCCTTACCTGCTCCTGCTTGTCTCCTGCCGACAGGGAGGCAAAGTACCTCCGCATGTTCCTGGTCCTGACCGAGTTTCCAGCCACCATCAGAGCATGCCAGCTGCCTTTCTCAGCAGAACTTGGCAACTGGAGAAGTAGGCAGGGTGATGCGAGAAGACTGACACCAGTTTTCTCTTTGTCTTTCAAACCATGCACTCAAGGACATCCCCAGCATTTTGGGTCTCTCTTTGTTCTGGGGAGTCCACGAGGTTTAGCAGTTTTGTATCTGGTGATTATTTACTGTTATTTCTTAGTTGTTGCTGTTCCTATTGTTAGTAAACTGTTATTTTTTTATGTACATCTGCTCATATTTATTCCTTATAGGTGGAAAGGGATTGGTTGAACCCATAAAGGGAGGCACCTCATTCCAGAGTAGTGTTCTTCAAAAAGTCTTAAACCAAGACAGGGGACATTAGGAAACTGGACCACAAGGTCTTAAACGTTCATTGCCTCCAGGCCACCTGCTTCCCACAAAAATTGTGGTAAGCCGCCATGGTAGCAGATAGATTAGCAGGGGTAGAGTTACACCAGGGAGATAGATGAGCCTTCACTTAAATCAGATACTTATTTTATTAACTGGAATTAATAATGACTAGAGTTAATAAAGTAATAATACCAAAAAAAACCCCAAACTACTGACAAAACAACTACAATAAATCATAGCACAATACTTGCACATATGAAAATCTTGGTGAGTGTATGTATACAAGGACATACACAAGGTATTTACAGGGTCAGAGTTGGTTTCCTTTTCTTGCAGGCAATAACTGTAAGGTTTACCTTACACATATTTATCCATGGCAAAAGTACAGTGTGTTGAACAGAAATTGGGCCAACTACTAGTGTCTGAGCATCAGAGAGGTGGCAGACTTTTTAAGCTGACTCTCTGCACGGATGTCAGTGGACCCCTGAGTTCTGGACAGGAATGAGAAATCTCTTGAGATCTGCTGAATGATTTGGTGATATGATCTTCATCTCAGCCCCCATGATTATCTGCAGGAAAGGGGTATGCATAAGGAAACTGAGGCTGACTGTGACCCCTTCAAGTTTCTTGCAAACCTTTTGGCATTTCAGTATCTAGCTGTACAAGTTGTCTCATGTTCTGATGGCTCGTCAGAGCCTGGCAGCTGTGTGCACAGCTGGATAACTTCAGGCTGTGCACTGCATTTCCGTGTGGGAGACATGTCAAAGTTGTTCTGCAAGCACAAAGATGACCTCATCTCTTGATTGCAGATAATTTTTTCTAAGGTTTCACATGGACTGTGTTTTGCCTCTACAGCCATTGTGTAACATTTTCTCTGACCTAGTGTAACCATCTCCTTCTCCTAGTTTTGCTTCATAGAAGGAAAAAAGAATTAATTTTAAGTATTTATTGTGTAGATCACCATGACATTGGTTGCATTTCCTGAACTGATGGAAATTTTTATCTCTAGACAAACTGTACATGATTATTCTGCAGCAATGGTCTGTTTTTCTTCACCTTACTTCCACTAAAAAGAAGTGGGATCACATTGTCTTCTGGTCCAGTTGTCAGAAATGAGAGAAGAGGCATGTCTGCAAAATCTGTCAATCTCCGCATTTAGAATGAGATGTTCTTAACGTTCCTTATTTCCTCAGTGCATTCCAGTTACAAGGAAGCTTTGTGCCAAGTTTCTGCTATGTGAGTACCTGCTTTGCTCCAGGATTATTATCTGGGGACTGTTCAGGTTCAGCTGATTGCTGTGGACAGAAACACAGTTTCAAAGAGGAAAGGAATAGTCTGTTCTCTGCATACCTGGTAAATGGTACAAAAAAGAATAAAACTGAATCACAGCAGGAGACGTTCAGATTAGACACGAAGGGAAACTTTCTAGTGGTATATCTGCAGTTAGTGCCTTCAGGTGCTCCGTGCAGGAGGTGTTTAAGAACAGGGTAGACAGATGTTTGCCGAAAGGGATGTAGGGGCATTGGGTCTTGCTGTGGATGAGGGCATGGACCATGCAATATCTGTGTAGCATCTGCTTGTTCATGGCTGTATGAATGGGTAGAGAGAAAGAAAGCTAAGCAACAGATGACACAGATTTTCAGGTTCAGTTTTTAAGCTCTTTTCATAATTTTGAACACATTCTTGCTGTCTTTGTAAAAGATTAAATAAACACTATACGATACAATCATGCAAAGCTGTTTTAGTAATGTATAATAAAATTATTTTTTTAATATTGCAATCTTTAGGTTTACTTTCTGGCAGGTGTGTTGGGTGGCATTATCTATTATGTTTGTCCAGATGCAGAGGACTGACTGTTATTGATAATAGTGTCCTCTCTGTTTTGACATACAATAGCAAAAGAAAGTCTGTTAGGAAATCTTAACCAGGAGCTTACTATCCCTTGTCATTGTTTTTGATGTCCAGAATGTCCCCAGTCAGGGAGTGAAACAAATAGCATTGCTGGTGTTTATGAACAGTTCATTTATGAATTTATTGAATACATCTGTACACAAACAACTTGAAATCTGGTCTTTGTGAATATGCTAGAAAGAAAATAAAATTTAAAAACAGATGCATGTAGTTTATAGTAAGTAAACAAACCATTTTTATGCTTTAGCAAAACACAGAAGAGTAAAAATTTAAATCTTGTTTGTTAGTGTTAACTCCAGAACATCTTAATGCAAGTGATTTTCAGTAGGTGAAATTAGTGAAATAAGTTGCGCTGCTCAGTTAGTTCCTAATCTTACAGCTTGTAAATAATTCTTTGCTGAGAACACTACTGCCTTTAACAGGCATTGTGTGGGCCGTGGCCAGCTTCATTTCCACTCTGTTCCCAGGAAAGAATGGAGCAAAGTGCTCTTGCATTTGCAACATATTCCACAGAGTGGATTGGAATAATGATATGGCTGGGGGAAAAATGCATAAACCAGATCAAAACAAGTACCTTGGGAATATTTTAATTTTTTTTCCTTCCATGATGTTAGGTCCCCAAACTCCTGGGATTTTGGACAGTGGGGATGCTTTAGTAAATGTGCAGTGAGAAAGCTGCCAGATTGTAGATTTCTTTAATGTTACTGTCCAAAATCACCAGCCATGCTTGAAAATAGTAGTTCTTAACAGAACATGCACTCTCAGTTTGTGGCTTCTGGCTGCAGGGGGCAGAGCATATGCTTTTAGTGCCATAAAGTTGTTTTGGTTTGGGTTTTTTATTGTGTTTGTGTCAAACTTCAAGTTACGCTTTTATATTTCAAGCTCTTTCTGTGTTTCAGTCTTCAAGGCTTGCCATGAAAGACATAAATAGCTGCAAAAACATCCTGAAAGCCTGCAGTTTATTTCTGAGTTTCCGAATCTATAACTGATTCTTTGTATTGTATATATACTAAGGAGTTACTACAGTATCAGTACTCAGTGGTGTCTTAATTCACTTGGAGAGGGTGTAATTCTCTTTCTTTTTTAAGATTAAATAAGAGAAGACATTTTGGCCCTACAGGATTTGCATGTGATTGCTTTGTTTATTCAGAATGTGCATCATTCACTCAGCCATGTGGGATTTAATGAGTCAATCCAGAGACTTCTGAGCACACAAAGTTTATGTCACTGTTGGTGTCACTGGGATATGAAGATCCTGAGTGTGTTTTCAGGTGATGTCTAGCATCTTCTTGCAATTGACCATTAGTTTGTGTGCTGAGACTGGCCCAGGCAGCCCTTTCTTCTTCTTTTCTGAAGCTTCACTGAAATCACAATCACAGAGTCATAGCATACCTCTGTCTGCCTTTGTGGGGTGTCCTGAGTAATTTCCTTTGGTAGCAGAGTGTAAAGTTGCATGCATTGACTCAAGCAAGGACAGCAGCAGTTTGGGTTGCTTTGAGTGTCATTCTTGCTCAGGGGCAGATGTCAATCTCTTACATAGAAGCAGACAGTTACAGGCACTTTAATAAGCCTGAGGTAACACAACAGCCCAATTTAATACCCTGATTTGAAGGTTGATTTGAAGGCTGATTGCATGTAGCTTGCCTTCCTGCAGGAGACTGTATACAGTCTCTACTCTGGTGTGGAGCTGCAGGAAAGTATAGAACAAGTCACAGACCTTCTAAGTACTTCTATTTAGATGTCTTTTCATCCTAAGTTCAGTCAGAAGAGAGTCAAAACCCATTTGTCACAGCCAAAGGGGTGAGTTAGCATTATAGCATCTGGTGGGAAGAGGAGTCAGTCCACCAATGGTGTCACTAATTCTTTTGAAGTGGCCCTTGCCATGGTTTGGCAGAGCCTTTATTCAAATCTCTGTTTCCCAATTCCAGATACATTGCTTTTTCTGTATGTTATACTTCATTGTCTCTTGATCTGCTTGGATTTCATGATCATGGATGATGGTGTTAAATATAGATGGCAGTAACTGTTGTTGCATAGATGATAGGGACATCTCAGGTCATGAGCAAGTTGTCATACCAGAAGTGAAGGAGTGATTAATGTGCAGTATTTCAAATAGTAGATTCTAACTACTGTTCTAACATTATTTATAGTTTTCTAGTGAGTTAGCAGTGGTCTCTATTTTATTTACTGATCAATTTCTGGTCTTGCAGTTTTTGAAATAGATTTTTTTTTGCCCATCCAGTGATGTGGAAGAGAACTTGAATTTTTTTCAGCTGTCATCAGCAAGAAACAAGAACACTCAAATTATTTTTTAGATCACACAATTTTTAAGTCATCCTCTGTATTAATTAGTGAATTTTCAGAAGCTGGTGGAGGCAAAAATGCATTAGCCATCTGGAGAGATACTGAGCTCAGACTGCATGTTCAGTGGTCAGTGTGCAGGCCTTCTCCTCAACCAGGTCTGCCATAGTTGTCCTGAAGTTGGATGGACAACAAGGAGAGAGACACCACCGTGTATGTCTACATTATGAAATGAGGGCCATCTGCTTCAGTGGGTAATACTGGATAATAGACTGTTTCATGCAAATAGTAATTCACTAACAATTACTCTAACAGCTAGACACTGAAGGCAAATCTTACAAAAAACATTCTAAATTTGTCTCCTTGTTGTGATAGATGAGATGAATATGCAAATAAATGAATGGTATGAACATTTTGTACTCTGTCCCGTGCATTACTCAGAATAAATAAATAGGGGCTTGAAGTATGGCTCGTGAGATGCGGAACTTTTCATGTCTGTCTGCAGCACTCAACCCACAGCAGAGCCAAAACTGCTTCTGTTTGATACTGGCAAAATAATACAGAAAATATGAAATTAATATGTTTTAATAGGCAAGGGCCTGACTTCACAGCTCATAATCTAGGCCCTAAAATGTATGTTAAGACAGACTTTGTGAAAACTTTGAGGCTGTTTAACAGCCTGAGCGTCAGCCCATCCTTTTGCTGGTTACCTCTCTTCTACCAAAGTCTTCAGAGGGATATGCGTGTTCCTGCAAGACGACAACATTAAACTGCAAAAAAAAAGCATTTGTATTAATATGATGGTTATGTTCATTTCTGCAAATTCTACCTCGGGGGCGATTGCTCAGCAGAGAGGCAGGACAAGCAGCAGAGAGCAGCAGCACTTAAAACTCCTGCAGCTGAGTCTGCAGGAAGCTTGTGCGCTGGAGCCCTGAAATATGCTCCCCAGCCTGGAGCAGTTTTCAGACCATGTGTAGATATATTGACAGAGTACATAAAAAATGCTTGTACTGAGACTGCCTATTCTGTGTGTGTTTGGAGAGCAAGGTACTTAAATTTTGCGGATTATAAATTGAGGTGTGTTTACAGTGCAGATACAGTAGAATACCATTTGCAATGTTACCAATCCTTTTGAATTTCTTTTTGTATTTAGGCTTATAACTGTTCTTCATTTATTAGTCTTGGGGTTTTTTGTTTTGTTCTATTTTTTTACTTGAAGGTGGTTGAAGACAAAAGTTTAACAGTCTCTAAACAAGGTCATGGTCAGTGCAGAACTTCTCTGTCACACAGCTCTTTCTCTGCAGAAGAGGTCTCTGCCTGATTTGGGAAGCTGTCTGTCCTTTGCCTGAAACATTCCATATTTAGAGGCAGTTTTGTTTCTTAGTCCTTCCTAAGATCTCAAGGTGCAGACAAAGCACTGCCTGCTCTAAGGGGTTTGGCACCAATCACGGAGCACTTTGTGTCCCACAGTGAAGGAAGCAGAACAGCAGAGCTGAGCTTGTCTTTCCTCTTCCTACATATAGCTTCGTAGTAATGCTAATTTGCTTTTCCTGTTTAAATATTTCAGAGTGGGCAATCAATAGTAACAAATATCAAAGCTTAATGGGACTGCAGAGCCAGAGACATGGGTCAGTGCTCAAAGGCTCTTCCAGAAGGTTGTAGTGGTTGGTGGCACAGTTCTTCTGGGCATCACACCCAGCTGGAAAGTTTCAGCCTGTGGGATGCATGGGAGGTAGTGTAACCCAGCTGCATTCATACAGTGACTTTGTATGAGGATTTAGGTCCTGGAGCTGTACCTTGGATGTTGTATTGAATGCTATAGAGGAACCACATCTCTTTTGCTTTATAGTATAGTGCAACTGTGCTACATGCCTCATCCCTTAAATTATTCTTCCTTCATGTAATTTTTCCCCACTGAACATAGGAGACAGGTTGGGCTATACAGTTGGGGAGTTGAATATCAGCAGGAAGAGGGTTGTGATTTAAAAAAAAAAATTCACATGATCTGTCCAAAGGGGATATATCTTAAGCTGTTATAGTACTAGATCATGGACATGTGAACCTGGAAGGGGCCTCAGGTGGCATATCCCTGTGCCAGGCATGAGAATGATGAAGCTGTAGTTCCACTGTCAAGCACCTGTCTATACATAGGAGTGTACATAGGCACTGTCTGTATGAGTATGGAGCACTGGAGATTTATGGGTGGTGCAGCAGCATATGCTGGTACAATCTTCTCAGGACAAAGGTCTTTGCTGCTGTCTCTTTGTAGCAGTCTATTTCACTTCTGTTTTCCAAATATTTCTATGTAGTTTACACAGCCCCAAGGCAAAAGGACTTGCCCAGAGCGCACAAGAGCAACCAACCCATGTGTCTCCCACAGCAAACAACCATTTGGATAGCCTAAGACAGTGATCAGTACTGGTGCCTTCTGAAGAAAACTTCTTCCTTTGGAGCTACTTCATCATAACCTTCAGGACCTAGGTGGGAACCAGGTGGTCTGAAGTTTTCCCCCGAATTCCTCAATGCTTAGCTTCCCCAACCCTAGAACAAGGATGCCTCTTCTCTCCTGTGATAGTAAATGTGATGCAGGTGGTGGAACATTCAGACTGTATGGCAATGAAGGCATATTCACACCCAGGGTAAAAAGACCCAGAGTGTAGAAAATATCCTTATTTTGTGTGAGACATATATTTTGAAAGGAGAAATTAGAAAGATGGCTTTAGCAAAATCGTGGCCAGCTGCAGTGGAAAAATCAACCAAAGTTTAATGGATAGTGAAAAAAAAAGGTCAAATTAGTGTTGCTGCTGGGTGCATAAACCCACAAGATGAGAGGATGTAAAAGGGAAAGTGCTGCAAAAATACATCTGGCCCATATTGGTGTAATACGTGTGATATAGTGGAACCAAAACATCAAAAGAGATAGAAAGTATAACTAAAGATGTGTTACTTGGGACAGACCTTAATATTTACAAATGAGAAACTGAGTAAGGGTTTACTAAGATGATCATTTGCAGCAAACAAGTAAACCATGCAATACCCTTTGAAACAGTAAAAGAGAAAAAAAGGTTTAAATCTATAATTTTAATCAAAAGTTTGTTTCAGTCATTGAAATTCTGTTATTGCTGCTTACAAACATTAAAGTCAATCAAAACATCAGTAGCCTGTAAGATCAATATTTTTAATATGTTTGCATTGCAGTGCTGCAGATTTTTGGCTAATGGATCTCACCCATATTGATTTCCATGGGAAATGTTAGTCTTATACTAAAATAATTTTTTTAAAAAAACAAGAGATTATTGGTTTGGAATTTTGAAGGAGATAGAAGTATAAAAATTGGATATTGACTGAATTGCTTGGGGTGAATGAACCTTCAGCACTTGCAATAAACTTATAGCACAGTGTCATTACTGAATACTGCGTTAGTCCCTTAAACCTAAAATCAGTCAATATCCTATTATAACAATGGAAATTGTGGTGAAATAGCATAGTGAGTCATTTTCAAAGCAGCAGGATATTCATAAGCATCTACATACATATATGGATGGATGTATTAAACTACCTCTGGGATATGCACAATAACTGATTTTCAAGCTAATTTTAAATATATTGAGTTTATGTTGATAATAATGCAAAAGAGTTTATATGAAGTATTTTTTTTAATTAGTTTAATGCCTTTATGGCTACAAAAGTGAATAAAAATGCAGTGAGATATCATAAACATATATATATATGTACTTATTTAAATAAGTATATTTGATATTGTCCTGGTTCTGAACAAGTGCAGGTGATTTTTTTTCTATCATGCCTCTCTGTGAAACCTGCTGAAATAAATTAGTTATCCATTCCAGAATGGACTTTGCATTCCCAAACAGGGACTGAATGAGTTTACCACAGTTAGAGCAAAGCTAAAATATAAATTTTTATTCACAGCTACATGAAAAACATCTATGTAAAGAGTTACCTTTTGGTCCCTGCTTTAAAAATGCCTTGAGCCTTTGTGTTGCTCTGCAGTAGGGACCAGTAGCTAAAAATGGGTACTGCAATATGCAGGCTGTTGAGTGAAATATATTTTCACATCAGCTGTATAAATATTTTAGAAGTGTATAATAACATGTGATGATAATTCAGTGCCTGTGATAATATGGGAAATAGAAACTGTATTCATGTTTTATTATTACAAAGTCATCTGTGGATGTTTTCTGATTTTTTTTTTTTATAATTTTTGGCTTTGCCCATACCTGGCCAGAAATAAATTGGACTAAGTTTCAGTGGTCTGCTTGGATCAAAATGCTAGAAAATATGTCATGTATGGAGCTCAGCAGAAATCTAATAGAGGCAGTATCAGTAGTTGATGGATCATTTTAACTAAAGAGGTCAGACAAGAGGCAGGTTGCTGTATCCTGCTGGACTCTTGATGGAAAGACACCTTTTTGGAACAACTAGTAATGAAGTCTAAAATCTCTCAGTAAACCTGTTAATAGGATCTTATCATTGACAAGGTACCTCTGTAGTTACTCTTCAAGTCATGTAGTTTCTGGATAATTAACATACTCCAAATTACTCCAGCCACTGACTTAGGACAGAGAGATGTTGGTAGCAGCCCAGCCCCTCTGCTGGTGTCAGCCCAGCCACAGGCAGAAGGGATGATGCAGTAAGCTGCCTGTCCCTGCACTGCATGCAACCCTGCACCGCTGTGCAGGATCAGTTTTGGGCTGATTTTGGAGCATCCTCCTTATTTCACCTTAACTGGGATAGATTTCCCTTTTCTGGTATTTTCTAAAGTATTTTTTTGTTGTTGTTTCATAAGTAAATACTAAAATAACACTTCAGAATACAGCTTTCTATATTTACCAGTTCTGCAGTCCAGAATGCTGGATGTGCATCTTTATTCCATAATTTTTAAAAGACAGTAGAAGGATGAGGAATGTTTCATAAAAACAAAGAACTAATGGAAGATTGAAATCCTCATTTGTAAAAATTACTCTGCCTTGTAGCTTTAAACCTGTTAATGTAATTAGGAAAAAATATATTTTATCTTTCTTAAATATCAGAAGCAGAGATTGAATATGTTTCGGCTTATGTACTTAAAATATCATGTTCTCTTAATGAGGAAAATAAAAGTATTTTAAAAGGAAGTAAAAATAATAATATATTCCCCCACTTGCTTTTGTGGCTGTTCCAACCCTTTTCAGCTCAAAACGGAGAAAAATATAAAAGTTTGATCTTTTGTACGTTGCTTCAATAGAGCAAGCTAAACCAATAAATCCAACAGGAATGCAAATTTTTTCTAAAACCTGTTTTAAATAATGCAGTTTTTATAAACTGTAGAAGTTGTGCTTAAAAAAGAAAAAATAAACAAACACACAGTACCATAGGAAAAGTTTAAAAGAGGCAGAATTAAGTGGAATGAAATATTCTTGGTAGTTATCCCATGTCACTGTCATGAATTAAGTGGAAAGGAAAATCAGTAGGTGCATCAAAGGTCCTTTGGCAGGATCACAAGTGAGTCTGGAAGCCCGAGGTGATTTGGTGTTACTTGTAGCAGGACCTTAAGAGCACAGAGATTAAGAACTTTTTTCCCATATTCAATGCCAGCAGGTATCCACTGTTTTGCTGTCTGGTCCCCTTGGGGTGGTAATTCCAGCAGGACAGAGGTGACACTGCAAGGTTGTAGAGATGTTTGCCATTGAAAACAATGTTGGGTGCTGACTCTGGCAGCCAGTACAAATTCATTGTACTTGTGGTAGTGAAGCAGCTACAGTTTTTTTCATAATCTGCCTCTATGAAATGAAAGTAATGTGTTTTTTGTAATAATTGTTTTCAGTTGGGTTTTTTCCAATTCTGTGGTTCCAAAACTCAGTAAATACTTTATAAGATGATTGACCAATTTATCAGAGCAAGGAACCCAAACAGCTACACCAGGAAAGTTACCTGCTTTGCTGGAAATGTTAATAAGAAAGGCAGGGGCTAAGCATCAGAGCTGGGAATCTGCAGATTGGTGTTTCACACCCCAGCAAAGCTTCTCAGGATCAGCTGCAACTCAGACAGGGCCAGGCAACACATTTTATGGCTGTGTACCTTGGTTTCTCCAGACACCAGTATTGTGCAGTCTTTGCTGAGCCTCCATGAGGTGGTCCTGGAGATCATGATGGTCAAGTATCTGTTGCTGCAGACTTTTCTATATTTGAGTCAGAGGCACTAAGCATTTTTAAATCACTTGTTCTTCTTATGATTCAGAATAAAGAAGCAGAAAGGGAAACCAGTTCCCCTTGGGAAGGCATTTGCAAACTGGATTTAAACACAAGTAAGCTGTCAAGGGAGCGATGGGAAGAGCATAGCCTTGCATGCTGGACTGTTGAGGTAACCTGGCCACAGAACCATAGGATCGGGTTCCCACTCCATAAACTGAGTATAAATGGAGTCAGTTATCAGTCTTTAGCTGTGTAACTTGCCTTGATATTAGTGGGCAGTGTGGGGCTAAAACTTTCAGCAATGTTGTAGAGTTTTAGGAGTCACTCTCTTGGAAATGTTGAAAACATCACATTTTTTTGCCTTTGTTTCTGAATTCTATGGTTGTATGCCAGACTGGTCATAATAGAGGAGATCAATTTGATAATTATATGATTCATTTAAAAAAGATAATACAGGCTGCATTGACTTCAGAAACACAAGCTAAATTGGAAAAATATGCAGAACTTCTACAACTCTTTTTTTCTCAGACTAGCAAAACTAGTTTCTTTTTTTCCCTGAGTAGCATGTTCCTCAGCATTATTTGAAATATATCTTAAATTTGTAATCTGGATATGCTACATCTGCTTCATCACCCTACTCAAGTACACTAACTACATACACAGAAATATTGAACTGGCATGTCACAGCATGAAAGACTGTGTCTTGTGTTTGCATTGTCTGTATTGTTCATTGTGTTATATAGGTTCATTTATTTGCATAGATTATTCTTGGAAGGTGATATATTTACCTCACCTGGCATAGAAAAATGTTGTTGGGAAAATGACAAAAGCATGGGAAAGCTCTGCAGAGACCCGTTTTGTGCCTCCAGCATTTGGATATTTGCAAACACACTTATTTGGTGGCAATGCTCACCTCAGGAATTTCTGATCAATTTTTGTAAGGTTTTTCATTCAGCTATATGGATGGGCAGGCAGTGCTTTAACTGCTTCGTTTTTGAATTTATTTTAAATATATTTTGTAAATCTTACAAGCATCTAAAGACCTTGAAGAAGAAGTCCAAATTCCAGCTTTGGCATGGTGGCATCATCTTGATCATCAATAATACAGCTTTAGGTAATTATTCTTTATTGTGTCAGTAATGCAGTTTTGTTTCTGCCAGAGTGTAGGAGCTATGGCTCCTTGGCGATTGTCACTAGATGACAATGAGCTGATTCACCTTTTTCTTAGGATTTGTTAGGACTTCTCTTATTAACCTGAATTACTAAAATTATGGTGGACATTAACGTGTTCTTAAGTGATGGTATTTTGAAACAAAATGTTCACAGTAGCCCCAGTTCAGGGAAGTTCTTAAAACAGGATGCTGCAGGAAACTGAGCACTGTTGCATCATATTGAATTTAATGCATGCTGAAATGTTGCATAGGTTTGAAGCAAAATTTTCGGGTCTGTGAGCTTCAGTTGGGTTTATACTTTTATATGTTCAAATTAATTCATTTTTCATAAAATTGATAATTCCCTGCTATGTGATATGTTGCTACTTTTTAAATCAAGTCTTCTGGGCAGGAAGTTTATGTGCACCTGAATAAGATAGGTAAATGTGTGCCTGAATAAAAGAGGTAATCTGTGTTGGTTCAGTGGGTGTTACTGTTGTGAGTGTAGTAAAACACAGCACCTCCATGACGACTGAGCTGTCTTATGGTCCTACCCAACAGTCAGTGTTCAGCTTGAAACTGAAAGTATACAATAAAGTATAGTTATGGTAGTTAAGCAACTGAATACAATTTTCTGAACTTTTTAGGTTTTGGGAATTTAACAGCTTCTTTGAAAATGAAATCAGAAATAGCATGTGGTGACTGTACTGCTGTGTAGTGTTGCAGAAATACCTCCAGAGTCATGCATGGGACTACATCACCATCTCATATCTCTCCTTCTCCCTCCTCCACCAATACCTCCTTTCTGTTGTAATGGGGGAGAAATTGATTGCAAATGTGTTTCCTTGACCCCCTACTCCATATATGTTAGCACCTAACCTTCTACAGTCTCATCTCTATTTACAGTAATTATGTGCATAATGTGGCATATTATTGTCTGGACTTCCTGTTTAATCAGTACAGAGCTTCTTAAAAGTGCAGCTGAAAAGGGCAAACAACATTAAAGATTTATATACCAAAACAAGTTTGATTTTCTAAGCTCCCAGCATTCCAATGTACAGAGATTTGTTCCACCAAGTTTTGCGATGGCTTGCAGATGGGCAATGATTAATCAGAGAGCTGACTGTGAAGTAGTTTGCAATTAAACTGGAAAGCTCTAAAGCATGCTAATTGAATCAGAAAATTAGAGACACTGAACAGTAATTGACTATTTCTCATGCAGCAGGTGCCAGGCTACTCAGCTGTGGAACAAGGTATTTAAGGCACATTAGTACTAGGAAAAATATTTCTTGATAGGGAACAGTCAGATTTTCTGCTCATTTTCACCATGGATATCAGAACACACAACTGTGATATCTAGAGTCTGTAGCGCATGTTGCAAAAGTTTGAGCAGTGTGGTCATCATGAGCCTACATGTATGCAGTGTCTTGAATCAGGCTCAAGTTGGGGTATCCGAGTAACTTCCTTGCCCTTGTGGACTAGTAATTTTCTCCTTTTTCTTTTCTTAAAAAGTAAACAGAGGACAAAGCTTTTAATGGCAGCATCCAGGTCATAGGCTAATGGCTGCTTCCAGACTCCAAGGACATCAACTCTCTGTCTGGGGAACCTTCTCCATAAGGTGGGGTGATGTTTGCTTATCTACTGCTGTGTCATCTGGGGTCTGTCCTTGGAAAAATGGTGGATGGACACTAGGTAACACTAGCATGTGTTTTCACTACACCATTCTTCTTCTCATTCTTTACTGGGGAAAAAAAGACTTTTTTTCTGTTTGCCAATTATAAATGTGGAGATGAGTGGAGTGTGGATTACTGAGAATCTGTGAATTGCTTTAATGAAGTACCTTCACTTTTGTTTCATTTTTCTGCACATTTAAAAAATTGAATGTTTCTAGTTAAATATTAGTTGAGGGCATCAACTATATAAATCTAATACTGCTGTGAGCTTAAGAGATGCATAACACCAGTTCATATCATGTCTCAGCATGAGTTTATATCTTCTAATTAGTACCACCATTTTATTGAGAGCACATGCAATGAAAGTTTGTTTGCCATGCCAACAGGGACTAAAGCATGTACAGTAGTTTTGTTATAGTAGAATGATGGTGCAGTATGAGCACAAACAACTTATAGCTGAGCAGTAGGTAACCAAAAAAGAGTGGGATTTAATAAATGAAATGGTGAAGAGTTTTTACAGAGATATAACCATTTTCAAATTAGACTGGGTAGAGCGCATGATTTCTTTCATCTCAACTAATTAGAGCTTGGTATGCTTATTGGTGAATAAAAAAGAAAGTATTAAAATACAAATGCACTGCATCATATTACTCTGGTATCAAGAAGCAGAATATTACAATATTCAAATGCTAATCATATAACTTAGCAGATGACTGCAGAAAGTCATGTATTTGAACTGAGACATAAATTATAAATTGTAAACAGTACATAGGGGATATGTTATAACTGTGTCTCATTTAAATTAAGGCAAAAAGTTTTCTCTGAAGCAGATTATGTGCCTTCATTAAGTTTTAACGTATCTTCTATAATGTTTTATTAAGATCACTTGGCTCAGTGTTTCCCAAACTGGATGTTAGCAATATGTACTGGTGGAAATGGCCACAGTGGTAGAGGTGGCTCAGGTGCATTGCTGCACTCCACAGCTTTTAACAGCACACTTCCTAGCCAAGTGCTGGTGCACATACACCAGTGTCTTTTCCATGTAATGCCCCTCCTCAAAAGTCCTCATGGCTTTGCTCTCTGTACTTGAAAGCAGCTCTAAAACATTTACATGATCAATGTTTATTGCTGGAGGGATAAAGTTTGCTCTTGCCTGGACAAGTGAGAACATATTGATCATTTTATTCTATCTGCTATTTCTAAATTCAGTGTACCTCTGGAGTCAATAAGTGAGATTGAGAGCATATTCTTTTTTTGTGTGCCTGCCTGTAGCTTGTTCTCAAGATCCAAGATGCATTTTTGATTAATCACGAATGCTCTGAGGTCATGGAAAGCAAATGTTTGTGGAGTGTCAGGCTGATGCTGTCAGATAAATGTCTTAAGCTTAGCCAGGGTTCATGCCCCAGCTTTAGGCTGTGCCAAACATCTCCCCTTTTTGATAACTGCTACACTGGCAGCAACTGAGCTGTTTGTTCACTGAAAGGGCTGACCTTGCCACATGAGGCTGGACTCAGGTGAAAAAAACACTAGCCATGTTTTAATTGAAACTTTAAAAATATTAACATTGTGCATTTTACCCATCTTCAATGCAAATGAAATCTGCATTCCCCCTTCTTGCACAGGGGTCTGTCTGTCTGTTTGGCTTCTCCAGTGTCTACCTAGCTGGTCCCATGGCTGCAAGCCACCTTTGATAAACTCTGCATCTTCAGAAAATTTCTGACAAGTTATTTTTGCACAGGGCCCAAACAGGAAAGAAACCCTGCCCAAAAAACTAAAGATTTTAGGGACAGTTCACATTTTGGTTCCTAGATTCTCCCATAATCTCAATGCGGTGGCCTGGAGAGGGTGTGGTGTATGATTAGTGGTGCCTCCCCTCATCCATGGCAGGCTTTTAGGTTCACCTTTTGCTCGTCCATGGTGGTTGGTCCTCTATACCTAGTTGTCAGCCACAGACAGGAACAGCAACATGATTGCAAAGCCAACATGTGAGATGCATGAAGGAAGCCTGGTTTGTAGCACAGAAGGCAAAATGATGGATCATATGGTGGTGCATAAATAAGTGAAAACTCACAGGACTACTTGGGGGCATTTGTTATAAACCACCTGAAGTCAGTGCTTTTGCTCCCTCCCATTTCCCCAAAAACATGTTTGTTCTCTGCTCCAAAGGTTATGTTCCACTTTCGTCTCAAGAAGTTCAGACTGTCATGGGTAAATCATCAGGGCTAATTAGACACAACAATGCTGCAGAAAGTTTTTTAAAAAAATATGCAACACATAAGTCATGAACTCCCACCAGACCTCTTGAAATGAGATATTTTTAATATTTTATGCTGAACACAAAACATCTTGAGGAAATGGTTTTATATTCTGTACCAAAATAAAACCTTCAGTGTCAAACAAGGAATACTGTCTAAGAAGCCCTTTAGATGCCAATATTTCAAATTGCTCCATTCCTAAAATATAAATTTCATTTTAATAAAATGTACTCAGTATAGAAAAAAAAATTGCAGGGAATAATAAAGAAAGTGGAATGTATGTTGGGATTTATTTGAAGCCTGGAGTGCACTCTGATACAGGAACAGTCATTAATGTTTTACCGCTGATCTTACAAAAAGATTTTTTTTAATTAGATGTTTTCAGCTAACATCTAAATAAAAATAAATGTAAATATTTCTCTCTTTGAACTAATTTTAAATAAATTGCTGTCAGATTTTGTCCCGCAAATAACTTTGTCTTCTTTAAAACAATATTTAACATAGAGGTTTAAATAATGTTTTCTGTGGTCTCCTAATAAGTTATTAATAGTTAAATGTTTGTGTTTTGCATAATTTGTCTATACAGGAGGGATAGATTTTGCATGTGAGAGACACAGAATTGAATACTTTGAATGGCTAAAACTTGAGCAAATCCCTATATCATGTTTATTCTTGGTGGCAGGTCACAGATTAATAAAATAAAAATATGAATAAAATTTATAAAAATACTTACTTGACTGACAGGAAAATGCAGTTAATCAAATTCCATGAATTCCAATAAAGTTCTAAGTCATTCATCTCAATACTTAGCCTGAGACATGTTGTTTTAATGGATCAGCAATCCTTATTAAAAAGAGAAACATATCTAGCTTGGCACATCTGCAAGTATTTCTATATGATGACCTTATTATTCCTGACATGCAAAAATATATTTCTCTTCAAAGATGGGGTTTGCATACACCATTTCTGCAGCTTTTTTTTTACCTGGGACAGCTACCAGCTGCAGTTGGTCCCCATGTGTGTTCTCAGCTCCACTACTCTCCACTTCTTCGTAGTACCATCACTATGTAGACACCCTGTGTGAGTAAGGGGCTCAGCAGTAAGTTCAGTTATATGCAGAGAAGTTCTGTGCATGCTACAGAGGTGAACCTGAGCAGGTCATGATAGCTGCAGTGATATGGGAACACTTTACACTGTCCAAATCATGGTGGTTATTTATGTCAGCTCTGACAGAAAAAAATTATATGCAAAAGATTTATATCTTCTTGTTGATACGTTATTTTTATGTAAGTGACAATTCTCATCTCAGCTGGAAAAGCAGAGTAGAAAAGGTGGACAAAGAAAGAAAGTTATCAACAGAAGTAATCAAAGAAACGATGGAAGTCTTTTGTCAGGAAATTTAACAGTACAGTTGTGCTGAAGGTCTCCTGCAAACATTTTACTGACCCAGGTACTGCCTCAAGTTATTCCTTACAGGGAATGCAGCATTACGTAGCATATTTAATGTTTGGATTAACTCATCCAAGTTATGAATTGCATTCTGCTTGTTTTTTCTTATTATTAGTCCTGTCCTATTTCTTCCTGGCTTGTAAATTGTTTAACTGAGCTACTGAATCAGACTATAGCCAGATAAGAGGAGCAGAGATGTTAAAATGTAAATGGTTTAGGCAATCATATCCCGCAATTGAGTTTGTCACTGGTGGAAGAAGATTTCTTCAGCTTCAGAGGATAGCTCAGAAGCCCTTTTATCTGTGTATTTAGGGTTTGTCCAAGGAGCAGTTGTGTTAATGAGCTGAGTTCTGTCTGAAGGATGTGCTTGGGAACTCTGGGCAGGGTGGTGCCAAGGTCCTCTGGCTTCTCCCAGACTTGTTCAGAAAGTATGTTCTTACTTCAACATTTAAATGTGATTAAGGAAGTTGCTGAGTTTCACAGGCAGCATTCACCTGCTCTTTTAACAATGTTAGTTTGGATGCCATCTCATTGGCCTTCCATCTTGAAGTTCATAATTTATTCCCTTGCAAACCAAGTTAATTCAGTCCATGGCTGGATTTTAATTAGACATTAAGAGAAAATAAGGCCATGACACTTGTAGTCAGAATATGGCCTTAGTGTATTCTACATGGGAATGAGTATTTGTGCATTAGCCCCTCAGCACAGGCGAGAGATACTTGCTACATCTGAACTCTGTGAGAAAGGTTGGCCATCTTCTAGCTACAAAAGAAACTTAATAAAGCTAATGGGGAAACTTGGAAAGTGTACTACATCACTGTGCTCCAACATCACTGATAAACATTAGTGAAATCAGATTTGTAATGAAGGTGTCTGATTTGTTTAGCATAAATGTAAGGGACCTACCTCTCTCTTCCTGCAGAGCATCTGTGCTCTCTGAAACAGGCTCTGCTTTTCTGCAAAAGGGGAAATGGCAAACTTGTTTCTCATCCCTTCAACTAGTCAAGGCAAGTGAAGGCAAAACAAGAACATACATTCAAAGGATGGAAATACAAACCCATAAGGTTGTGTGCCTGGAGAGGGGCAACAGTACCTTTCACCTCTGAATGTACATGCCAAGGAGGGCTGTCAGTATTTAATCTGTCCTGACTGTGAAAATAAAATGTCAGCCTCGTTTCTTGTTTCTGTTGTCCATCTTTGCTGGGTAGAACTTCAGAGCTTCTGTAGTTGCCTGCAAAAGGCATTTCTGGACAGCACCAACAAACTGGGGTAAGCCACCAAAACAGGTGTCCACAGTGATATGTTGATGGTGAAAAGCTGGTGACCATGTTTTTCAAGCAGTATTGAGCTGGTCATGTTAAGGGAAGCCACTGGGGATTAGGCAGAGCTTATGATGCCTGGTCCAACTTGGCATTAGCACATGCACTGGGTCTGACCTGACCTTAGTATGGTGCTTTTAATGTTTGTTAGCATGAGTACTTCCCTGAAAACTGGTAACTGTAGGCTCTGTAAGCACTGTGCTAAGTCCCCTCATATCCTGAAATCTGGAAAACAAGAAAGCCACAAAACACCACTGTATGGTGTGACAATGTTTGTCAAAAGGACCTGCAGCCTAATTATTCTCATTCTTGCAGGCACTTCAGCAAAGGAGAGCTTTATTGAGGAACTTGAAGGAAGTTCATCAAGTGGGTCTGCAGAAGTTTATGGAAAAAGATTGCAGGAGTTAATACTTAGAAAACTTGCATTTGGATGAACTGACTGCAGGCAGGAGTGAGTTTGAAATGAGATTGGGCAGGAGATAGGAAGCTTACATATGTCTGAGTTAATAAATAAAAGTGCCTGAGAACAGCCCTTGTGGCTGCCTCTGCTTTTGTACTCCTCACAAAACGGCTGGTGCCTCTGTGCCCATACCCAAGGGATGCTCTTTACACACAGTTCTGGAGTGAGGATTTCCCCAGGTGTGTTCTCCAGAGGCAGCTGGATGCTATCACGCTGTTTTGGGGCTGAGGGAAGTTTAGTTTGAGGGCAGGCACAGGCCATTCAACACCAGCTGGATTCAGTGCTCAACAATGTTCTCCCCTGTGTTAAATTTATCAGCATAAAGAAGTCTCTGAATGCTGAAAGTAAAAAAATTTCCTTATGTGAGACATGAACAAGAAAGCAGAGCTGAAGAAAGAACCAAGAGTGCATGATCAAAACTCTAAAATATGAGGAAAGGTCTTGATAGTCACACTCAGGAGGAGTATGTAGTTACTGTCTAGTCACAGTGAGCCTGGGCATCAGTGCTGGCTTTAACAAATCAGGTCAGAATGGTGTTAGAGGTGTAACACAGGATTTACACAACAGTGGCAGACAAAGTGAGCCAAGTGCGAGTACCAGAAAATAGAGAGATTTCATGTCAGTGAAAAGACCCTGCATTTTATATTGGATTTTTACCTTTGTTTTCAATGACCATTAAAGATGGTCATTGACATATGACCATATATGACATATATTTAACAACAGAAGACATATATTTAGCAAAATAAATGCAACTCTTTCAAAGATTAATTTCTTACTATGTTTATGTAAATTTTACAAGTTGATTAAGTCTTTGTAGTTATGTTTTGGCTTATAGCAACATCTTTATCAGCAGCATAATTCATTCTGTAGCACTTAGTATGACACTAGAGAAGTAACACAATTTCTTAGAACTAATTGGCTTCACTATGTAGTTCAAAAATCATTGACATCTAGTCAATTCGTGCTCACAGAAAATGCACCACGCTAATAAACTCAGATCTGATATCAGCTGTATTGCCATTAAATTTAAATGAATGCATATCCAACCTATATAATTCTAAAACTGTATATCACAATGTAAATGCTAGAAAGATGAGATTCAGTAGTGAGGCCTGTTTTGTCCATCAGGGACATAAAATTAATATGAAATTAATTCCTTAAACCATATCTGTATTCTCACACATTTTAGGAAGGAAAGAAGTGTGCTATAAATTTCCACATAAATGAATATAGTTTTGGGTAGGTGTTAAACAAAACAGGCTGGTAACAACCGAAGAAAGGTGGAATTGTAAAAAACAGGAAATTTACTTGGGGTTAAAAGAAGAAAAACATTAAGTTTTATTTTACATTTCAGGTTTAGAGAAGGCAAAATATGGCATCAGTAACTGTAGTAATTTATTTCTTCTTTTTTTAAATAGCTGTATATTACGTGTCTGTTCGGTGCCTTCAGTTATTAAGAGTTGCTTAGAGGATGGGCAGTGATGGCAGTTTCATCCCTACCTTTCTAATCTGTCCTGGCCCCTCCAAGCAAATGTTAGCACAAGTGACAGAAATGGAGACAAGAGAGTGATCAATGGGGCTTAGGGAAATAGCATCAATGGTAGGGTGGAAAAAGACCAGGGAAAGGAAAATATGTATTTCTGAAATCAGCTGCAAGCAAGAGTCACTGCCTCCAGAAAGCCTTCCTCAGGAATCTACCAGTGAAAGGACCTAATCTGCTGATGCTGAGAAGGGAGCATTGTAGTGCTGGGTTACCAAACTTCTGACATTTAATTCAAGATTTTCACTGATGGCAGTCTGCATCATCCTTTCCATTTCAAGAATGCAGAGAAAAATCTCTGCAGTAGCAGAGTGGTTGTTACAGTGCACAAAAACTTTTCAGAAATAGGCATGTATAAAATGCCAAATCTAGCAATAAAACATCTGTCTTTGCTTTATAGCAGTATGATGATTTTGGTGGTTTAAACTACAGAAATGCCTTTGAGATCTTGACTATTCAACAGAACTGTGTTGTACCATGCTTCACTGCTTTTCACTGTGGGAAAGAGAGTATGAGTGGTGCCTGTGGACTGATAAAAGTTTCTCTTCATAATGAGATATAAGCTGAAGGCAAGCACTGTTTTATCTTTACAGATTACTTTCACACTGCAATGTTTTAGGCTGATTTTCATCACGAATAAAGTTCATGGATTATTTTACCAGTCCTATTACATACCCACGTCCAGTGTCTTGCAAGCCCAAAACAATCCACGTACCTTTTCAAAAGGCAGCTGCAGGAAAGTGGAAATGAGACCTGAGGCATTGCACCTTATTAAAATGTAGGCTGAATTCCTTACAGATACCCATTCAGATATCTTGTATAATCTTCTATCAGGCTTGTATCTTGGCTTCAGTTCGTATGACATTGCATGTTTTGAATAGGACAAAGGCTTGCTGCTGTCAGTCCTGTTTCAAGCCCAGTATTTATCTGATTCTTTGCGGATGCCATTTTTTATCTGGTGTCCAGAAGAGCACACCTCTGCCAACACACCATTTCCCAATACATCGCTCTTTGGCTTGCATGATTTCTGGAGAGACAAGCTCAGACCTGGATGCTTTTCCTTGCTGTGGTAGAGAAAAGGGACGTCTCTGGTGCCTGCTCTGACAAGAAAATTGATTCATGTGTAAATTACCAGTTGCCCTTTATTTGCTTGGTCCATGGAGACACACACAGATAAAAGGCTCAGTGGGTCAGAGCTGAGTGTGTGCTGGTTTCTCCCATGGCCACAATGACAGGGTTAGGGTTGTTGTCAAAGATTATCAGACAGGCTCTGATGTCTTACCATTACATAAAAATAAAATTTGGCACACAGGAGCCTTTTACAGCATTTCAGCCATGTGTGCATTTTCAGGTGCACGATGTCGTCACCATTGGCTTTTAATATCAGGAGTTCTTCTGTCTATAAAGACAGGACATCTGTCTTTATACTGAAATATTTGGCTTTAAATACCTCTTCTACATAGAGAGGGAGTGTGCCCCAGGTTTCTTCAGCCCTCTGCAGCAAAAAAAAAAAAAAAAAAAAAAGTATTACCTGAGCAAAATCACTTCTGAAATCATATATAAAAAAGTAACAGAAGGAAGGTTGCAGTAATTTTGACCTGAAGACCCTTTAGTGTGTGATTTTGCATGCTTGTAATTCCCAGTCATGGCATTGAACAGCTCTCAAATACTTGCAACACCCCGTTTTGTGTCTCATTTAATAACATAGTTACAATATATTTGTCTACTTTACAACTGTATTTGTATTGGCATATAAAGTGTGCAGCAGCTGGGAACTGTGTGGGGGTGGCAGAAAGTTATTTGATCTACAAAATCAGTTACTTGTCACTCAGTTGCCTTTCACTGAAGCATAATAAAGAATCATTATGGGCCTATTAGGCAGTGCTGATGTAAATGCATTTTATGTGCCATTTTCAGATCAACAGTTAACCACACAAAAGTAAAGTTGTTAAGTACATCCTTCTTTGTTTAAGAAGGCAAATCATAAATCAGGCAGAATATTAAGCTTATGAAATGTAAATTTGAGACCCCAAGGGTTTTATCTATTAGGTCAGCTTCAGATTAGGCATCAGGCCTATCCTTCGCTTCAATAGCAAGTAGACAAAGTCATCTGTGCTAGCTTTCTACTTTTGTGACGGTGTTATGAATGCCTCCTAAAAGGTTTTTGTCAGGGGAAAAAAGCAAACCTTTTAATATATTTTAAAAACCTTAGAAATTAAATGGCTCAGACTGGATTAGGAGAGTGAGGGTTTAACTTGTTGCGCATGCATTTTATATCTCCCATGAGAATTCTTTTCTTCTTCATTGTTATTAATGATATCCCATTTTTATATATAATATTGATGCTACTGGAATCACTTAACAGCTTTATTTGTCAGACAGAGACTGTCTAAGAAAAGCAAGTTGTTAATGCTAATATTTTGAAATTCTCCTCACATCCCTTGTTACTCTTTTAGTTACTGAAATTGCAATTTGAAAATCCCCACATTTTCAGAATGTGAGTTTCTTCTTGATCTTATTGATGAAGTTTGAAGCAAATGTTTTGAGCGCCATCTGTACAAAAGTGCACTTTTTGGCTCCTTTTATGGATTACTAAGGCCAGGGATAAAAAGGAAATTTGGAATATGGTAAAAAGCCATAGTTCACAATCTCACTTTGCCTTCTTCTGCACAAATTTCCAGTTCACTTTATTGGTCGCTCCAGGCATCTCTGGTGTCTGCTGCAAAAGTTGGCACTGCCTGCTGCAGGTTTAGTGGTAAAACACAAGAAAGAATGTTGTACATCCTAGCATGTGTATGGTATCTGGGAAAGGAAGGGTATGGTGACTTGGTTCAAGCACTTAGTTGATAATACCCAAAATGGGCTGCTATGAGGAAATGGCAGGTTTAGTAGTAGTAGTTTATGTGGAGTGTTTGGCACTAGGAGATAGCAGGTAATGGTGATAGGAGTGCAAGCTACAGTTTGAATAAGTCCTGATTTAATTGGATAGATAAAAGCTGGGTTCTTAGCTGCAAGCCTACCTAGATGTGTAGTATCC
Organism: Anomalospiza imberbis; assembly: GCF_031753505.1. Taxonomy (NCBI): domain Eukaryota; kingdom Metazoa; phylum Chordata; class Aves; order Passeriformes; family Viduidae; genus Anomalospiza; species Anomalospiza imberbis. The sequence continues at coordinate 44,463,027 of NC_089721.1, forward strand.
TTAGTTCTAGTGTGATGTAGCCTTATCAGTATAAAAACATGTTTTCTGAAATATATGTTGGTAACCTAGTCTCAAAAAGACTTAAGAGAGTTAGTGGAAGGATTTTTTTTTCAGTAATATCCATTGATATTACTGTTTGTATAGTAGTAACATAACTGAAATATTTGGCAGTTCTGTAAGTATACAAATATGCTTCATGTATGTAAGTATGGAACACAGTACACAAATACAACATTTCCTTAATATAAGCAGCAACATTCTGTGGCAAATTTCCTAAGAATGTATTTTTTACGTCTGTGAAGATATTTACAAGATACGACAAAAATATTTGAAGGTAGTGAACAGATTTGTTTATACACATAGTCTTTTACTTACCAGGATAGCTGATCACAAATGTGGAATTCTTGCTTATATTATGCCATAAACATGTGTTCTTATGCATACAGAACTATACATAACAACAAAGATTAAATGTCATTGCTAAAATTCAGTCTACAGCATACATGGGCACTGTGTGTTAAAACGCAGTGAATAAATGCTGCAGCGCAATTGGCCAGATGTGTTTTGAGGGAGATCTTACACTGTCTTGATCTTGTGAAGCCAAGTCATGTGTTTGATGTAAAGCTGAAGGTGAGGCAGACTTTCAGGTGCTTAGTGTTCATTTGTGCCTGAGAACTGCACAGGCAACGCCTGGTTTGTGTTCGCCAGTGTTGGGATTTTATGAACACAAATCAGTTAATATGCTATAAATTATGTATGCATTTAAACGGAGTGACATTTGAAAACTTGCATGCTATTCGCATGATATCTGATCTTACTGCATTAGGTCCTGCCTCCCAGAAACAAGCAAGGAAGGTCATAGAGCTGATGTGACTTTTGGCAGCATTCCCCACTGAGTATGGGACGATTGCAAAGAAGAAAGCTTTTTGTGCTTTCTGTCACATAGTATTAATTGATAGCAAACAACTCTTGTGCAGCCACACACTTCTAAGCAACCTTATTTCACCTTCATGCAACTTAACAGCACAAGGAAAGTTTTGTTGTTTATTATTGTTTAGGGCAGACACAAAAGCAACAACAAAAACTAAGATAAAGTCATGAAGTCAGTATAACAGTAATTCTTATAGCTGTGCATCTCACTGTTTTCTAGATTACTTTGCAAATAATAAATCAAATTCCTCCTCAAGGTGGCATGTCAGTAATTTCAAATTTGATTAGCTTTATATGAAGGATGTTGGTACATTTCTGTATGAATCTTTGATAGCTCAGCATACAACCTTAACACTTAGAATGCCCCTTTGTGACAGTGTGGTGCACTGAAGTAATGATAGCTACTTACATCTATAAAACCATGGGGTTTCTGGTTGGGGTATGGCTCAGCGAGCTTGACTTTGGCCTGTTCCTCCTAAAAGAATCTGAGACATGTAACAAATGTTCAAGAATTTTGGTGGGTTTACTTTTTGATATCATAAAAGAAAACTGATGGGTCTGAAGGGGAATATTTACGTCATGCAATAACATGACCCATAACTTCAAGCTTCCAGGTGATAGAGTCAAGTCTCAAGTGATCCATAGGATATTTGGTCCCTAGAGTTGTGAACCACGTCATGTGTAAGGCTGGTTTTAAGCACTGCTACTTGATGTGCTGTATTTTTTTGTTGATGGGGCTTTGTGAAAGTGCCAGGTTTTCATCATTTTATACCTAAAGCTTTTTACAAATCATAACTCAAACATTCCTCTTAGCAAAAGTGCCACAGCAGAAATTTATGTTGCTGCTTGCACAATGATCTAACTTTATTTTCTTTGAAAAGGCTGTAAGGGGGCCTGTATGGATTGCAAACCTAGCAATTCTGTGAAATGAAAGACTTTTTCCCCCAGGTATTTATCTTTAAAAAGTGAAAAGTTAAATTATTTTAGTCTTGTTTTTATTCTGGCTTCAGATTCTTCACAGTATAATTCCCATTCATTATTCACATTAAGTGAAGGTAGTCTTAAATTAGCATATGTATCATGAGCCCTTTAAAGAAAACTCACCATTACCTGCCTACTCCCTGAGAAACCTGAGAATTAGTCTTCTATGCTTAATGACATCACTTAAATTTTAGAGGTAGATATTTTGAAGAGGAAGAACTTGAAAAACCCAAAAACATTAATAAAGCCCAGTAACTATTGTTCAGCAAACTAATTAATGTCTTATGCACACTCCACATTCTATAACGGGTTAGCTGCTGAGTTTCTCACTTGAGAAACATATGGGATATTGCTATTTTAAGAAAGAAATGTTAGTGCTAGTGCCCAGTTTGCATTCAAGAGAAAGGAAGTAGAAAAGTTCTTGTCCTGGAAATCTGACTAGTAATTGGAAAGTTTTGGCCAAATAATTGAGAGACTGAGGCACACCAAAGCACTGACTGCTAGGGCATCTGCACATAGGCCCTATTGGAAGAGACAGCATTTTCCTTCCCTTTTGTGTCAGGAAATTTAAAATGTACTGGTATGTGCATGGGTTAAGAGTCTGCTGGAATAAATCACGGTGTTATAACATTATGCCTTTTCAGAGCCACTAAGAACGGGGATTTTTTGCATTAGCAGTTTGTGTACTGTACAGAGCCAAGGTAGAGCATCCTGTGGTGCTAAGCAAAAAACCCTGCTGAGAGTAGGTATAGCAATATCTGTCATTGCCAAGCCCAGGATGAATGTTGTGATAAGGCACAGAAACAGAGCAACAAACAATAGTTGGTAAAAGATACTGGGCCATAAAACATGGATAAGAGTGTGAAACTTGTGTAGTGTTATCAAAATGGTAACAGGTTGCATGAGCAGTGTAATTGCCTTAAATATACTACTGAACGTGAATGTTTATGAGGTGATTTCCTCTTTGAGTGTTTTAATGCTTTCATAATTTGCCTGGCTTGTTATATATTTCATATGAGTATTAGGTGTCTGCTTTTGAAACGAAGCCTTCTGTGACTTGACTGGACTTAGCAGATTTGCTGTATTTGAAATTGATCAATTAGATCAGTTGGGAGAGTAATTGATTCTGTTTGCTGCAGAGCAGCCTGTGGCTCAGTCGCCATTCCTTTTTATCTCATTCAAAGAATACTGTCATATTATCACAGAAGTGTATGTGCTAGCAGCTGACACAAGGAAAAGAAACCATGCATGGCTGTCATTCCAAAATAAGTAACTCATATATATCATAGCATCATATATCATACAAAATTAAAATTTGGATGCTGTGTTCTTTCCTATAAGATACTTCTTAAAACTGCCATTGCTGATACTTAATCTTCCATTTATGATCTTTTTCATGATTCTTCATACAGTTTTTTCCTTTACTCATTTTCTTTATCACTGTTCTGTTAACCAAATGTCCAAAAAAATCAAGTAACTGTTATCTAAAGCCACAGAAGCAAACTGCAGAGATGAGTCTACAAATGCGTGTGATGTGATTACAGAATAATATTACTTTTAGTGACCAGCCATTCTTAGCTCCAACAATGTATGAAACATTTAAACTTTTAATTGACTTATGCTACAGTGAAAGACCAGCTGAAGCTCGTGCTGGAGCATAAGCAAAATACAAACATTTTGTACTTCATACTTTTGTACTCCTACCTGTGTTGTGTCCTTCAAAACAAATTTATCCCCTGCAGCAAGTGCAGCTCTGTAGATCCTTTCTTGTACCACTAGATTTGCAGGACCACAGGGCTTGTGCATCCTCCAGACTGAGCCAACCTGTGATTTCCCTTGGAATTGCTACATTCAGCCCATCACCAGTGTTACTCAGCTCCTCTGCTAGTTTAGATGTTAATGCATCTGAGATTTTTGGTGGACTGTGGATCACCCTAAGAAAAACTTGCGGGTAGGCTTGCAAAGTAATTTTTTTGTCTTAAACAAGGTTTATTTTTTAACAGGTAGGAAACAGAATAACAGACTGCTATGAAATAAAAGTCACCTCACTTACATGTTTGCAGCAGGGGATCCTGTTGGATTAAACAATATCATTAAAGGACTCATGATGTCTTCAAGTTACTCTCAGTTAACATCTCGGGAAAGAATTAAATGATAGTAACATAAAGCTTTCAGTTGCCTTGTTGTGTGGCTTTCAATTTCCTTCTTGTGTACCTCATCTATTTTTCCATAACAAACCATTATTTCTGTATTACCTCTTATATGTGATCACAACTACATAATGCAACTACACCCTCAGGTTAAAATAGCAGTTACCATGAGGTATATTTATAAGAATGACCATTAGGGGATGCTTTGCACTTATTTGGCTACTGGGAATTTAGGTGACCTGGAAACTTTCAATGTATGAGAAAGAGCCATGTCTTTCCACCAGCAGAGATTAGAGAGTCAGCTCAGCTGTGAGATGCTTACAGTGAGACTTGTGTCTATAGATGCTCAAAAAATCCTCCTTGGAGCTTGGGGCTCTGTAAAGTTTTTTTCTCTTAATGAGATTAGTTCCTTATTGATACTTCTTAAAATAGCCATTAGTCTTTACTTTAAACACCTGGGAGTTTTTATCCAAACGCTTACAATTTCTTTCACTGCCCTGTAATAGCCAATATACGTTTCACAGCAATGTATTACGGGAGTTTCCCATATTCAAACTGTGTTACATTCTCCTTCATTTACTCATTGTACTGCACTGAAATGAAGTTATTTCACATTTTGTTGCAAAAGGCTCATCTGTTTGGACCAGTTCTCTCTACTCCGAGGCAATAGCTGCAGGTCAACAGAGGTGTCTGGTGGATAAATGCACAAGTGATCCTCAAGGGCAGCATAACACTCTCTGCAAGGTCAACACAAGCTGTACCAGAGCAGCACCAGTAAGCACCATCCCTGTTCAGTTTTGCCTGAACCATTTTGACATTGATTAAACTGAATGTCTTTAACTTGTCCCTTCAGCATGCATGCTTCAAATATTCTCCTATTACAGTTTTCTGTGTGAAATTTGTTTTCTTCAACCACAATAACACTAAGAAAGGCAGTTTTATCATGTGATGTTCTATGGCTGCAGGTCAGTTGCTGAGGTGGAGATTTCAGTCATGGAGTTTGAGCTCAGACACATGGGATGGTGAAGCGAGGTAAAGGTGCACAGACTATTAGTGCAGTAGGTTGTCACCTTCTCAGTGACCCACAGCGAAGGGAGAATGAAGCATTGGCAGTTTTGTCTTTGCCTGGAAAGACTGAGTCTCCCATAAGGCAGCTCTTACCTAGTTTGGAGAGTCATGAGAGTCATGTGCCACTGTGCCTCTCCTCCCCTCCATGTCTGCACACCTGTCCCTGCTGTGTCCAGACGGTGTGCTGTCCCTCAGGTTTGCCTCTTAATCTCTCTTTGCAGCCAATTCCCTGCTTTTCAAAGGCTTTCCCTCTCCTACAGAGGTGTTCCCTTCACTTTCCTATGCCACTTCTCTTTGATCTTTTTACACAGTCAACCTCATACCTTGATTCACTCATCCATCTGCTACCCATGGACTCCTCTCTATTTACATTAGGCTGCTTTTTTCCCTTTCTCCCCTTGTTCTGCCTGCATTTGGAGCCCAGGATGGAGTGCTGTCTGCACTTAGTTCCTGTGCCTGATGCCACATTAGACTGCAACATCTGGGAGCAGCTGTGGCAAAAAAAAAGTCTGGCTTAGCCCAGTCGACTCTGGGCAAACAGCATCTTCAGAGGAATCTTTGGCCACCTAGACTTGCAGATTCTGGGGACTCTGTGCTGAGCATATGCAAATGAGTTTTTACAAAGTCTTGTGACTAGGCAAAAAGCTGGCTGTTTTTTCATGGGAGTTGCAAAAGGACACCAGGGAGCTTGCCTTCCAAATTTCAAACTGTGAAGAATAAAGACAGAGGAGCTACTCAGCAAAATTCTTGTAAGACCTTTTTTTGATTTGTTTGTTTGTTTGTTTGTTTGTTTCATATTTTATTCCTCCCAGCGGGACCAAAATATGTTTTCCTTCAGTCTTATTTCCTGAAGTGACTAAATCCTCTAACTTGAAACGTAAAAAAATAATAATAATCAGTCTAAGGGAGAGACAGAACCTGGGAATTTTCATCCCAAATACTTAGCTTGGCAAAATTTATAAACAACTTAAAACAAGCTCTTATAAAGGGAACTACTGAGAACCCAAGCTACAGAGGACTTGCTTGCGTTATACACAAAAGTCCAGTAGGAATTCCTCTGTGATCCATTTGGAATATGAAACTCAAAAATAATCTGCTTTTCATATTTCAGAAATCCCCCTTAAGTAATGGATGTCATAAGGAAACATTTGATTTCAGCACTTCTCAGGCCATACCAAAGCTGTTGCAACTAGTTGATTTGTTAAGTATGTAACAGATTTATTTTACCAGTTTTCTTGTGGGATTTTGTGGAGTTTTTACTGAATCTCTTTTGTTGTGAAACATAATTTAAGTACTTACATGCATTTTAGAAGTACAGCCCAGTCAGCATTGTACAAGTTGAGCAGTAGGATTCCTTCAATGTGTATCCTTAGTATCTCTAGGCAGAAAATATGAAAATGATACATGAGGTTATTCTTAATTTAGACCAGTAGCAAACTTGTTTCCTACCAGCATCCTTGCTCCTAGGCTTACAGGGCAAATCCTAATGCTACCACCTGTTGCCATGGTAGTAGATGGGATGTGCCCCTGTACCAGGCACTGGGGAGGCCTCACCTTGAGTCTGTGCTCAGTTCTGGGCCCCTCACTTTAAAAGGGACACTGAGGGGCTGGAGCCTGTCCACTGAAGGGCAACGAGGCTCCTGAAAAAGCTGAAGAACATCTCTCATGAGGCACAGCTGAGGGAGCTGGGGTTGTTTAGCCTCAAGAAGAGGAGGCTCAGGGGGAACCTCATTGCTTTTTGCAGCTCCCTGTAAGGAGGTTGGGGTGAGTCAGGGCCTGTATTCACTACAGTGCCTGCAGTGAGAGGACAAGAGGAAAAGGCCTTAGGCTGAGACAAGGGAGAGTCAGATTAGATAGTATAAAAAAATTTTTACTGTTAGGGTGAATTGGAATTGGTTGCCCAGGGAGGTGGTGGAGTCACCATCCCTGGAGGTGTTCAAGAGGCATCTGGAACTGGTGTTTGGTTCTACCACAAGTGGATTTACATGTCCCATTTCTCTTCCTGTGAAAGAGCAGGAGCACTTTGTCAGTGTGCAGCATGGGGCAGGGTGTCCTTCACACCAAGGCTCTGTGAAGGTTTCTGCAGCTGCAGAAGGCATGACCTTGGTGAGCAGGCTTCACTGCTCCTCTTGCACCTGCAGAGGAGCTGCTGTTGCAGTCCACTTTTGCTGAAGACATTTTGGCATGGAAGCAGGTTTGCCTTGGGGTGTGAGTTCTTTGCAATAAAAAGCAGTAAATCTTCTTGACCACACCCATTGCTCCAGACCTTTCCTACCCATTCTCCTATTGCAGATGCCAAGATGCACAGACCTCAGCATGGCATGAAGTTTCCTGAGCTGCTTGGCTGCTGCTTTCCCCAGCCTCACAAAGGAGAGCAAACCCTACATTTACAGTGTCCTGCCCTCAGCCGTCCTTCATCAGAGGGAGTCTTGTAGGCTTTCAGTTTGTGTCTGAATGCAGATCTGGAAGAGCAATTCTGAAACCCATGAGAATGTGGAATGTTTGCACTGTAAAACTTCATTTGGTTCCTGTGGAAAGTAACAATCATGGCTGCAGAGTCACTGATGTGAAGTGTTTGTCATTCTGGACCTGTAAAACATGATAAAACAGGTAGGAATTTTGTTGACTTCAAGGTCTTTGCTTTTTAGTCACTCACAGACTCTTCACTTTTCACAACAGAGTAAAAAAAAAATGTTTTCTTAATTTAATATTGTGGTTGTAATGTTTCCTTTATCCTCAGACTAACAGGAAATGTTCCATCCACAGCACAAGTTTTCCTTAAGTGTTCACATATCAGCTCCTCTCTAACTTCCCTCTACAGGAGATAGTTTTCATATTATCTCATTGCAGGATTTTATGAGCAGTGACTGTCAAACTTTAGGTGTCTCTTCATTTGTTCATATTGATATTGGTCTTATTTAGACAAATTTCAACTTCTGCCTCAATCCTTGTTTTTACAATGGAGTCTTCTCTCTAATGTGTCAACAGTTTGCTTTAAAATTGCTTGAAAAAATTCAACCTATGGTGGTTCAGACTAATTGAACTAAAATGGAGCAATAAGTTTTAAGTATCAAGATATATGCATGGGCCATCAACATAAGAACTCCCCAAATGTATTTAAGTGATTTTCTTCATGCTTTTTTTAATGCAATATTTGTAGGCCAGCTGTGGCAATAACTAATCATTTTAATGCAAGATTACATAACTCCAGTTCAGTGATTCTGCAGAAAGAAACTACTTGACAACCTCTTTTTATTTTGTTCTAATTTTATGAAAAAATCAAAACTGAGGTTCTTGATGTAAGAAAAAGAAAATAATTTGAACCACTGAATTTTGAAACTCATTTAAATATTTAATCTCTCTTCCGCTTCTAAATATAGTTTCCTAGCAGTTACTGTTTCTATTCCCAGTTCCCAAGGTTTAACCATCTTTATGGATAGAAGAAAGTATTTTTCTTTAGAACTACTGAGTGTGTGGCAAAAAAAACTCTACCATGACACAAGGGATTTTTCTTGATTTTTCCATAGTCTGTCTCAGCAGGACTGGTTTTGCTGGAAGACTCCACATTGGAAATATCAGTTATTAGATCAGGATTGTATTTTGAAGTGAAAATTGCATTTGCAAATGCAAGGCAAATGCATTGTTTTCTGTCTTTTGATGGGGGTTTGGGGTTTATTTTTCCTCTGGCTGGTGAGGAAATCATAAATTGTTTCTTCAGCATTGAAGTGACTGTGTCAGCTTGAAGATACAGCTTTGATGTTACCTGTTCTATTCTTTTTTTAAAGGGTAATAGTGAAGTCCCTGTTTTGAAATAAATATGGTCTCCCAAATGAAGCTTATTTAGTGCATCATTTAAATAGAATGGTTAGAAACCTTACCACTCAGTAATTGGATGTTTAAAACTCGATTAGCATAAAACCTCTGATTTTTGAGTTGTTTTGTGTCCTGATGTGTTTTCCCTGTGGCTGTAAAGCAGAACATGATTTGCAGTTTCTCCAGGAGAAACCCCTATCTGTTCTAATCCCACTGACTGCTGAGTCTCACTGAGCTTTCTCCAGCCAGATCTCAGCAATGGGGCCCCACCAGTCACACAAGTAAACCCATAGTAAATATCTGCAGCTCTAAAGGATTTATTTGGTTGGAGTGGCTTTTTTTCCTTAATATGAACTTAATATTTCCCTTCACGTTCATCCCAGACTTTTGAGTTCTCCCTCCTAGTGTTGGCAGACTCACCTCCCACACTGATACTCATGTCTGACTCCCATAGACAGGGATGGCAGGAGAGCTGTTGGCAGAGGTCAGCGCATGCCAGCACACAACATGCCTTCTCATCTCATCTGCTGTACGCCTGCCTTCGGCTTCACTCTGCCTGTGCCTCACTTCACTGCCTCACCCACCTGATGCCTGTCTTGAATTCTTTGCCGCGTGACTGGCTTGCTGCCCTTGCATCCTGAGCATCACCCGTGACTGATTTTGGGTGGTGCTGTTCAGAAGAGTTAGGAAGCAAGGCACACGTACTGTGCATTTCCAGGCAGAGCTGCTGTAATAAGGAGGAGGGTTAAGCAGGGACTGAAATGCAGCTTTATGATTATTCATCTCAAACAGTCCCTCTAGTGACATCTCTGAGGTTAAGTCACAGGAAGTGTGATATTATTAAGCTTAATTAAATTTACTGTAATTCACATCTGCAGAGCCTTTTTTGAATTAGTGTTTAGTCTTAAATTGCCAGTTTCCCTGATAATGGGGCTTCATAGTATCCCACATTAAGTCTTGGTGTGTTATGAATAAGAGGGCAGAAGCCTAAAATCTAGGTGACGTGCAAAAATCCCTCAAGTTTCTGAGTAGTTCTGAGGCAAATATGCAATTAATTTAGTTTGCAACACTAAGCAGGAATGGTACCCCTACAAAAAATTATTTCCTCCTTTATTTGCTCTCACAGTGTAGGTGTGGAAATGGGGCCACTGGAGATCTCTTTTGCAAAACCATGTTTATGAGCTGTGTTGTTTGCCCAGTGCAGGTGATCCTTGCCACACACTTCACCTCATCAGGCTGTACTAGGTGCAGACCCTTATTGATTACCATGACTTGTGGGAGAGAAAAATCTTTGCACTTCAAATTTGGTATAAATTATAAATAGCATCTCCAAAGGTTGTGAGTCATACAAGTGGAACTCTTCTAAGACAGCCATATGTAAAGCTGTTGTTGTAGAGGTTATTAATTTTATGATTGGACCACAGATGTATTTGACCCACAACAATGATCATCGTCCATAAAATGCCACCATCAGTCACCTGCCTTCTTCAAGAATGTTCATTAACCACACCCAGCAAATGTTATGCTAATAAAAGAAAGTTAATCCTCGCTATATTGGTGTAAATTCATTAGTGAAACAGCACCATCTTCTCAACATTTTTCTCACTAGTACAGCTATGCAGACAAGTAGAAGTGGATCATGTAAGTCCTGGAAGTGGATCATGTAAGTCCTAGATACACAGGATGGGGGGATGTAATATGTGTGCATATATAGACAGCAGTTGGTATAACACAAACAAGAAAAATTTATATGGTATGGGTTAATCATAAATTACTCACTGCAAGTGCACAAGGGTTATTCACACCTCAGATCTGCAAATTTTTATTTATTTTTTTCCGGAAATTTATTTATACTTACTTGGCATAACTAAAATTTTATCAAACTTAAAATAATTTGTTATTTACTCCTTGAACATGATTTTTTGACTCCACTTGTTGTTTGTGTTCTGGTGGCCCACCTTCATGTCCCATGGCATTTTACAAACTCAGATATGTTTCCTTTCCATTAAATCATTAAGAAAATGCCCTGAATTTCCCACAAAACCATCATTCTCACCTAGGAGATAAATATCTCATTTCTCTGATACTGCAGAGCAGGGCAACTGCATTTTCACAGATTTGTCCTCTTTTTCTGCCCTCACCACTACATCTGGGTAGTAGGAGCATCCTGTGTTCAACTATTTTAAATACTTGCCAAATACTTTTCTGACTTGCCAGTCAGACCTGAGACTTGCTTTTGCTGTTAAGACACAGGAAAACATGGAGAAGAATGATGTGTTTGATGCCAGCAGCTGGAAGACAAAGGTGTTTGTGAGGAGAAATTGGATGGGTGCACTAGCAATGAGGTAGAGGAGGTCTTCCTGAAATAGCTGAAGCTAAGTCAGAAAAAGGTAGAAATTTTTGGGCCACAAGAACAGGACATCTGGGATCAGTGTGTGGATGAGATGGAGCAAGATTAAGGCCAGGCACTGAGCATGAGTTCAAGGATAGCTGCCAGGTGAGCAAGTTATAGAAGAAGAATTCAGAATTGGATTTCCTGAGGAAACAGGTGTTCTGGAGAAACAGGTGTCCCAGGTGGATGAAAAACAGGCAAGGAGTAGGAAGAGATCCATTTAAAATGAAGGCTTAGGAAAGAGATTAGAAGGTATTCCTGCCCCTGTGGCTTGGACACCTGCTTAGCATTATGGGGCAGGGGGAGAGGGAGACATAGAAACACTCTTTATCTGCCTGAGACCCTTGGGAGTATTTTCACTGCCAAGCCTGATGTGTTTCTGAGCATGTCCAGAAGTGATGTCATTGTAAGGTACAAACTTTAAGGTCAGGAGTTGAGGTGTTTGTGGAGCTCAGACTCCTCAGGGGATGGTGAGTGACTGAATTGAGATTTTCAGGATCACTTGAACTTAGGTTCTTCAGTTTCACCTCTCTTGATGTAAGGAGGTGAATCCTTTGTGGCAAGTGATGGCTCCTGAAGTTGGTGTCCAGCAAAAGCAGGAAAGCAGGTCAACAGCCCCATTTTAGCCCACCATTTGCTAACCCCATTTCCACCATCCTGCAGGAGCAGCCATCAGAAGGGGAGGACCAGGTGCAGATGAAGTTAGGTTTCCCACAGGACTAAAGTTGGCACTGTAGCAGTGGCACTTGGATTCTTGAGATTTTTTTCATTTTACCTGTCACAGGATTAGCCTCTGAAGACAAATCAAGGGGAAGTGCCTTTTCTGTGACTGCTCCAGGACTAGAGAAGATGAATGGTGCCAATGGCACATTGGAGGAGTTAAATTATGTTGAGTCACCTTAGGTTAGGTTAGGGTGGGTTGGGTTGGGTTGGGTTGGGACCAGTCAGAGGCAGTAGTCCCAAGATGAAGCAGACGGCTTAGTGAATACCACTGTACCTATGGAAGTACTCTGGACTTGGGTTGACTGTAGTCTTTTGTCTACACAGATACAACAGGACACTATAATCCAAGTAAAAAATTCAGGAGGAAAAAATGCTTTTGAACTATTTCCTATGTAGAAGATTATAAATATTTTCCACTGTGGGAAGGGAGAGTTAGTGTATTCATTAAAGGCTTGCAAGGTATGAATAAGATTTTCACTGAAATCATAAAAACACACTGGGTGTTTGATGTGTTTCATGCCCCATGCATGTTCTCATTGCAGATTGTTCCTTAGACACAGGCTCATTCCTGTCCCTCAAAAGACCTTCTTTACTTCCACGGCTGTCTATGTCAGCATCCACACCAGTCTTCAAGCTCTGCTTCTGGTGTGAAAGAACTGAAAATCATATTCTGCTGCTTTAGTTTAAAATTGCTTTAGTGTAATTTGTCCTTGTGTTCAAAACTTCACAAATGGCAAGTAGTGTGTGCTTATCGTGCTAGTGATTAAGAACTTTTTTACATCTTTAGTGGATGGGGTGTCTCTACTGTCATGTAACATGTTGTTTAAAAGCGCTGCTGCCTTTCCTAGCTGCTCTTTGGTGCTGGCATTGCCATTTCCATGGTGTTGCGTTGGCTGCTGTGTTTTTGGAAAGTGCAAAACTGTGTTGGTTTATGCATATGCTGCTAGTACATCCAGATGTTTGATGGTATAATTACTATTTAGAAATAAATAATCATAAAATACATTACAAAGAGGAGCTATTTTCTATGCAGCTGGTTGTTTCCCTTGTCCTGTTTCCCCAGTCCTGGTATCACTGAGTAATTTCTTGAATTAGGAAAGTTCTCACAAAATAGCAAGAGTGTGTACTCTTCAGGTCTCTGCCTCATAGGCAGTAAAAAGCCGTGGGATTTTGCAATAAACTCAGATTTTAAAATCAGCCCTTGAGTATTTCAGAGTAAAGTAACTTGCAGGAGTTGCTGCAGAATGTTTTAAATGAGTTTAAATATATTTTATAAAACCTGTATGTTTGGTAACATCGGCAGCATTGCTGCATGAACAGAGCTCCTGCTGTGGGCTCAGCAGAGCTCAGATCCATTCCTCATCTTGGCTGAGCCACTCGGTTTGCAAAAGCACAGTAATGATGACTTCTCCCTTATAAAGCTCTGTTAGACGTGTCTTTGCAAAGCAATGAGAAGAAGAGGGTATAACTGACGGCTTGCATCATGTTGCAGCATATTAAGATCTGTCAGGTAAATTAGTATTTTTCAGGTTTATAACCTATGGAAGCTGTGAGGCTTGAACAGTTGGTTTTCAGTGGTCTCACCCAAGAAGTCTTGTGGTTGTAAGTTTTCTCATGAAGTGTTGAGTTCTGAGCAGGTCAGAATTTACTTTATTTAAAAACCAATTTTCCTTTCTCCTAGTTGAGAAAATAATTGCTTTAGAATGCTATCTACTTTTTTTCTACTCTTGCTTGCAATTTTATATTGATTTTTTCCTATTCATGATAGAAAAAATTCATGTGTATTATTCAAATGCTTCAGAACTGCTGTGAAGTACCTTGCTAATACAATCAATTTTAGATGTTGCTTAAATAAAGCCAGTGAAGTCACAGAAGAGACAGGGCTGGATAGAAAGAAACTCAGGAAGTTACTTTGTCCATATTGGTTACTTAATTTGTCCATATTGCCCAGGGTGAGGTCAGCAATACCTATAATATACCTAAGACATGGTTGTCTATCCTATTCTTAATTTCCATTGGTGAGATCCTGCACCTTCCATTGGTATCTTCTTAGCCCAAAAATATCTCTGTAAGATGTAACCAGGGTATCCCACCTTGCATTTGTCAGGTAAGGAATTTTTATACTTGTCTTTACATATGGTAAGGGTGAAGTTACAGATACGAATAGATAAATGGAGGGATTGATAGATGATAGACAGACAAAAAGTGTTGTTGATACACATACTATATAGATGGAGATAGATATATGAAGATTGTATAGAGATAGGGATAAAGACAGCAGTAGAGAGGTGAACACATATATCAATATAAAAATAACTTCAAAGCCTACCTACTTCTCTCTGCATGGTACACCATTTTAACATGAGTTTTAAAATCTATGGTTGCATAATATTGCATACATCTTTACTGGATCTCTTCTTCAAGGAAATGGCTTGCTCTCCTGCAGAAATTTGTTGTATTGGAAATTGCTGCCTCTGAGAATGTTGTTCAGACACCATCTTTACCTTTTTTAATATATACCCAAAAGAAAATTACATAACTTTTGGTAACCTGTGCCTGGGAGAGAAAGACCTCACAAGTTTCACTTATTTGGCCGGTTTACATGTAGAGGATCAAATGACCTGTACTCATGGGACTGCCTTTAATAGTAAAGGAAGAGTAGTGGAAAATAATGATGGTCGTGTTAGACAGACTCCTATCTCTTTCCTGCATTGTAGACCTTGCTTGCAATGAGCCTTTATGTGAATCTTTGTATTTTGTTGCCCAGAGGGCAAGAGGAGTTTACTAAATTTATTTTTTACTTTTCTTAACCACTTGCTTCTTGTGGAAAGTTGGTGTGTTGTAAATAAGGAGTGGAAGAAAAAACAATTGCAAGTATGGGAGTCCAGAGGTGATCTTTTTTCTTGGTAGGATGCTTGTTGCTCTGTTTTCATCATCCCACTAACGATTATTACAAATAATATGTGTCCAACAAAAATAAGCACTGCTTTGTGTCACAGTAGATAATAAATAAGTAAAAAATGTCTTTAATATGGGTAGTCTAGTTTCCAGCATTGCCATGATTTTTCTTATATTGAGTCTTAACCAGTTTATTGTGTGTCTAAGCCCACTTAAGCTGTATTTCATGTCTTCAAGTTGTTCTGTTTCTTCCCTCTTGGCTTCTCCAAAGAATTTATTTTCATACAAAGTCACTTTCAGATTATTATCATGTCCATGACTACATAAACAATTACTTCTTAGCCAAACTAAACACATCAAAGTTTTGGGATTGGTTTGAGGTTGGGGTTTCTTTATATCCCCTCAGAAATGACTGCTTTCATTTCATTGTAGTTTAATTTATATCTTAATTTTGCCTAAAATTTTAACCTTTCTTTACCATTGTGACATCTAGAAGTGCTTATGCAAAAACTCCTTTGGTCATTGAATCTCAGTGTTCTTGAGCTAATGGACTCATTCACAATTTTTCCTGAAGCTCTCGTTTTCCTAGTCAGAACTATCGAGTGATTTTACGCAAGATGTATTTTTTTAATCTCCTTTTTCATTAGCTCTACTGGGGATGCTCTGAGAGCTTTCTGTTTTGGAGTTTGAGACCTGGATGTTCACGTCAGTAGACCAAAATAGTCAAAAAGACACAATAATTTTTTCCCATGCAGATCAACAGTATAAAGGAATTTTAAGGAATTTTAAGAGAAACCTTATGAATTAAAAGTAGTTATGTCATACTTGATAATATCTGATGCACTTGAGAGTAAAAAATTTATAATTCCTGTTCAAAAATAGCTTTGTGATACAAAAGTAATTTGTTAGCATACAAAAGATGGATGCAGAATAGGCAGGTAGCATCTCTTATTCACACCTAAGTGCATATTTGGACAGTATTGTTATATTCCTACAGAGTTACAGAATTGCAGAACTGAATACCTAAGAATTAAAGAAGTTCTTTGATGTGTGTGTGGATAATGTGATAAAGAAAGAAAGAAATTTCCGTTGATTTATAACTTTCAGGAGAAAAAAATCCTTTCTGAAAGGTCTGTCACACTCCTCTACACCGTCAGATGGAGTTGGCTTATCTGTTAGTTTACATGTAAAGGAGAAATTAGTTGTATTGCTTTTCATGTTTAATAATGTTTAAAGTGTTCCTGTTCCTGTAAATGCCCACAAAAGTCTGTATTTTAACCTCTGAGCCATTTGAATCAAGTTCTGGTAAGACTGAGTGCCTTTTAGATAATTAGCTTGAATCATAAATGTAAAAGCAACCTCTGCCACTGTCTACAGACAAGGTGGCTAAGCTACTCACATTGGCATTTTGCAGCATGACAGGGTCTCAGTGTAGATCATGATCACAGGGAGCAAACTCTCTGCTGAGCAAGACCTTGTTGAAGAGCAGCAGAATTCTCCATCCCAATGGGAACTAAGCCCCAAGGCATGGAACACCCTTAATTCATTTTGAAGCCCATGCTCTTTTAGAGATGAGCTGTCACTTGGAGAAGCAGATCTGAGGTCAGCCCTGTGGCTAGTATCTGTGGAGAAGCTTTTCAACCTGGAAACTTTTCTCTGCAGAAATATTTCAGCACTAAGGCATGTATGAAGATCTCTCACAGCTTCTGTGCAGCAAGAAACCTTTGTCCCACACATCTTGTAAACGCAGCGGGGGGCCACCATTGTGCTGTGTGTCTTCTGAGCACCGCGGGAGGAGGCTTTTGTCTGACACAGTGGGCAGGCACTGTAGGAGGGCATCTTTGTCCTGCACAGCCAGTAACCGCTCTGCAAGAGTGAATTACGGTGATTGCAGAGCTCTTCTCTCTCCAGACACTCTGCTTTCTGTTGGAGGAATTTGTCAGCCTTGCTAGGTGAAGATCTGCTTTTCCTGAGTGGAAGTGAAAAGGGAAGACAGTGAAAGTGCCTTTGCATGCATGTGTTCAAATGGCCATCAGGATCATTCACACGGTCATATTGTCTAACCACCCCTGCAGGCACCATTCCCAGTTTCAATCTTTGCTTTTCCTCTTCCCTATTTTTCCTACACATTTAGGCTGCCCTTTTAATTATTATTTCTTTGTTCCTTCTTATGTTTGCACTATCTCCTATTCACTATGCTACTCCTATATTCGGTATCTATATTCTCAGTATTCTTTCAGATGACTAATAACCACATTTAAAAGGCTTGAGCCCAAATACCAATCCTTCTGGGACTTCATAGGTATATTTTCAACCCCATATTGTTACTTATTATTTGTCTTCTCAAATGCTTTAGTCACTTCTCCAAAAGTGTGCCAGCGCCCATTTTCTAGAGTCTGAGATAATATACAATGGGAGAGGTATAACTTAGCATCTGTGAGATGGGATGGGATGGGATGGGATGGGATGGGATGGGATGGGATGGGATGGGATGGGATGGGATGGGATGGGATGGGATGGGATGGGATGAGTCTGGACCCTGTAGAGATGCAATGTGTACTGCAGCTGCTGGTGGACACGCTGCTGGCTGCTAGAGCCAGCACAGGCATGGCAGCACACATTTGGGAGCTGCATTACTCTAGATCTCAAGTGTTTGGGGAACCCTTGACTGGCATAAGGCAAGTGAGAGGTAGGACTGACCACAGCCCATTAGAGCAGTGAGGGTCATAATCCATTTTAAGTGATTACATTGGTTCCCACTGCCTCAAGGTTGCCACACTGACCTCTGTCGAAAACACAGCAGTGAATAAGTCTCTCACCTGCTACTTTTTGTTATTCAATAAAGTTTGGGCTTTATCTGTCCTTGTCAAATTTGAGCGTGTTGTGTCTGCTGTTATTCTAGAGGTGCTTGTGATTTTTTTATAATGTTGACCTCTTTCTTTACTGGTATTCAGATATGAATTTTATGTGTGGTAGTTAGTTTCAATTAATCCTTCTTTTCTCAATTAGAAATGTTTTTTCTTCTCATTCCCACCCTGGTCCTCTGTTACCTACCTGATTGTACATGGATTCTCAGAAATAATTGTCAGTAGTCCAGCAAGTTCATTAACTGATTCCCTGAAGACCCACATATGCATGTCATCCAGACCTCATGATTTGGATATTAAATTTTTAAAAGTATTCCCTCACCTGATTATTTTTGCATCAACAACAGTATTGGCAAGTCTTTATTATTTCTAACTGAATATCTATCTCTTTGTGGTGCTTGGTAAATTGATTCTGGAGCTTGTTCACTGTTTTACTGTCATTACTCATTTCACCTCACACATTATTGGTTCCACCATCTCTTTGGTGCTCCTTTCCAATGATATTATGCACATGTTAAAATATATATTCATTTCTTGCTACATCTCTCCATGATGGCAAGCAGGGGGCTAGTTTGCTTTTTAACATTTCTGTCATTTATCTCTGTGGGGCTGGGACTAGGAGGGATTTATACTTTTTTTTTATATTTAGCCTTTGCATATTTTAGAGTATTCTAGCTGTTTCCCACACTTAACAGGGTTTTTATATCTTTTCCATGCAGCATGCTCCCAAGATTTCTCAAAGAATTAATATCTGAAATCACTACACATTGTGTAACAGCCCATCAATTAATACAATATATTGAATCATGGTTTATCATCACGACTGTTGAAATTAATGAGAACTAAGGATATATATCTCGGAGGACCTTGGCTTTAGAACAACTGCTTCTTATTTTCTGTCTCTTAAAAATTATTCTTTCTAACAATAAATAGATGGATGTTCAGGCATTTAATTTAGATCTGTGTACTACTAAATACACAATTGTGATTGCAGTTCACCAGTTATATTTTTCCTCTAGCAAAAGTCTTATGGCCAAAATCTGTTGTCACCCTTAGGATATAATTCCACTTACTTCAGTTGAATTTTCCAAGCCTTTGATATATAAATCATAAATGCACAGTGTGTGCTATGTTAAATTTTTGGGCTTTCCCTTTAGTAGTAGTTGAATGTGAATACATAAGGGCAAAATTTGACCTTTAAAAAGGACTGTAAAGGGCCAAGGCAGATACTTAGCAAGCTTTTCATATTGCAATATTAATCAAGCAAAAATCATCATAATCCTGGAAACTAAATATCCATTGTAGTGATTTTATCACCAGGGAAATTGTTCATCTGCCAGTAAGATTGTTACTAGGAAAAGGAAAAAAGGGAGTGTTAAAATTGGTTTAGACTGCTGAATCATTGAGTCCCTCTAGACTCAAAGCTTGAATTGTTTTTTGAGAAGAGTGGGTTGAGAGGAGTTGCCACAGGAAAGCTGTAGGTTAATCAGTTTCAGTAACACTAGTGAATGTGAGTATGATCTCACTTGGGAACATGAGGAAAGTGCATGGGAGAAGGAGGATGAAGAAAGACACAGGGAGGCTTCAGAAACTTACTCTTTTTTTGTTTTGTCATTTGTTTTTTTGTTTTGTCATTTTTTGTTTCTGGATGATGCGGCAACCCCGGATGACCCTTTTATGGGGGAGGAAGGTTGTTGATGAAAAAGGAAGAAAGGGGGAAAAAAACCCACAGTATTCACAGCCTGTATTTTCATCTTAATCCAGTGGATATTAATGAGGACTATTACAATCAAGACAAGAGAATGCAGACAGACAGAAGTGAAAAAGATGTGCTTGTGTGGGAGATGGCAGTGTAGGGACAAGAAAGTCACATGGAAAGATGTTTTACCTCCAGAGCTCAAAGAGGTGTTCACCATATGCTGTGACACAGGCATGTGGGAAGGAGGTGAAACCCCTGTGCAGGCATGTCCTTACAGTGTGTTAGGACAGCCTGTCCTTCCATAAAATCAGCTTTGGTAGTTGACTTTTGTGTGCTTGGTGGCAGTAGGCAGTTATACCGAGCCAAGCCATAACCTTAAGGATGTGTCTCTTAGGCTGCTGATTTTGCTAGAAGGGAAGCTTTATCCTCCTGTGGTTTTGGGCCACTTCTGTGTTTCCCAGGTGGAGAAAAAGTCTTGATGAGTATTGCTATGAGGTGTCTTACAGGGGATGGGACAGGTGATCTGTATGGAAAGCCACCTGCAGAATAGAGTCATAGAAACTTCTGTGTTGGACAGGACCCTTGAGATCACGGAGTCCAACGCAACCCAGCACTGCCAAGTCCAACACTTGATAGGATGGACTGTCTCTGAGTAAAGAGAATTTCTACAATGATGGGTGAATTTGAAGGTGGAAAGCACTTGTATAAAAAGAGCATGTGGGAAATTTCTGGAAGATGTAATGAATTATCTCTGTACAATGAATATGGAGAGGGGGAGGAAAATCTGTGTGTGCACGTGACATGGGTGGTCTTTGTACAAAAACATCTCTTTGTGTGAGAAGTAGTGTCTTTCCAGAGAGGGTTTTTTGGAGGATTGTTTTGCTTGTGTGATGGCTGCCTTTGAGGGAGCAGGGACATGCAATGTGGCAGGTAGTGCCTCCATCAAAGACTTTCTGGAAGGGATGGTGTGTATGTACCCACCAAGGATGCTTCATGGCTGGATGCCTAGAGAGCCCTGACAGGGATGTGAAACTGGTTATGCAGAAAATGCCATGCCAGAGCAACTATCCCGTATCCCCAGGTACTGATGGCCACCCTATGTCCTGCAGGGACCATCATCCACCCTGGATTGCATCACTCTCCACCTGCCAGGCTGTGGCCACTGTGTCCCTTATTGTTGTCACCCTCAGATTGTGATGCTGTCACAGAACTGTTGCTAGGCAACAAATGTGGTTGCTGGGTCTCAATAGCAAAGGGGATATAGCTGAAGGGGAAAGTGAAGTGTTGCACCATTGTAGAGTAACCATAGCAATGACCTACTATCACTGACTAAAGAATTAGCATTTGCAATGTTAAAGTATCAAGCAGAAGCCCAGGATCCAAAGACTACCAGGCAGCATCCCTGCATAATTGGGTCACCCAGGAAGAGGTCCCAACTCTTTCACACCCCTTGGCTCCCTATCTCCATTGTCTTGGTTTTGTCTTGGGGATTGGTGGTGGGTGGAAGGAGGAAGGAGTGTGGTTGTTTAAATAAAGCAAATGTGTTGAAGAAGGCACTTGCAAAACAACAGAAGCATACACCAAAATAAAATACAGAGGTAAATCTGTGTGCAGAGGGAAGATATAAACAGGAAAAGTCCACTTTACTGTCTCAATATTATCTGTGGGAGCAGGTGCACAAAAGGTGCCTTCATGATGCATGAGATGTAGTTCAGATCAAGTGTTCTCTTTCACTTGAAAACAGATGTACCAGGCTAGAAGCAGTATAAAATGAAAAATAAAGAATACAAAGTAGGTCTGAAAAGTAGACACTTCCTTTTTCCCAAGGTAGGCCAGATAGGTGAGGTGCTTCAGTGAAGCTTTTATTAGCAGAGTGCTTTGGGACCTTATTTTCCCAGATACTAGACATGTTGAGGA
This sequence comes from Anomalospiza imberbis, assembly GCF_031753505.1. Classification (NCBI taxonomy): domain Eukaryota; kingdom Metazoa; phylum Chordata; class Aves; order Passeriformes; family Viduidae; genus Anomalospiza; species Anomalospiza imberbis. The sequence goes on from NC_089721.1 coordinate 44,484,465, forward strand.
TTCCTGATTATGATGTGGGTAGCTGTGCATGTGAATTTGTGTATGTTTGTGTATGTATCTGTCCGCATGTGTGTGCAGTTGTTCTTGTCAGCTGCACCAGAGCTCAGCAGCAGGACAGCTCTGACCCTTCCCAGGCTCCCACCAGACCAGCTGCAGCAGCTAGGTGTCTTCAGTGAGTTTTGAATTTTTGCATTTTATGGAGCATTTATCCTGTGAACACCCAGCAAGTCACAGAACAACCTCTAGTCAAACTGTCAACTTTGTGTTTTGCAGGTACAGAACGCCATGAACTAACTTCTTGGAAGAGTTTTCCATCTGTTTTCAAGTTCTTCAGTGAGGCTGTAAAGGCGAAGAACAGCTTGGTGAAACCAACCCCAACACGACGCTCCAATAGGATAAAATATGAAGAATTCTAAAAGGAGTGGAGGGAAAAGCCCACCACCACCAATATCTTTGCTGCTTGTTTTCTGCAAGGAGTCTCCCAGCCCCTCATTAGATTGTTTTCTTCCTAGAGCACAGGGTCGTGATGTATACATCTAAATAGCGTTTTGCATTATTTCTAGATGAGTGCAACTGTCAAAGCAATATGGGTTCACTGGTTGTGCTTCCTGTGGGCTGTAACTTGGATTTTGTGCTGCCCATCAGTGTGCAGATTAAGGCTGACAGCGGTACTGCACAGTGGAGAATGGTGCAGCTCTAATTGCCCTGACATAGCCCTGCACCAAGCTGAAGCCAGAATTTAACAGCTTCATCACAGTGCTATTGCCTGCAGGATATATTGCAGCTTCCTTCTATTTTGAGACAGAACAAAATATTAATTGCCCTTCTTTAAAAGACGGACCTAACTCAAACGTGTTAACCAGCCTATGATTTTACACCTACTAGCCTTCTCTTTCTCTGGGACAAAGTGGAATTGACTTCTAACTCTCTCATTTTTCTGCTGGCAAGAGTGTCCAAGAAGTTTGACCCAGAATTCTAGAAAGGCTCCATTGCTGAAGATATTTTCTCTTTCTAGATCAATGGCATTATCTGTAGATCTTTTTTCCTTTGGAAAGCTCTACTTAAAAAAATGTCTATACATTAACAGGCTGGATCACACTGTGAGATATGACAAGAAAAAAAAAAGAGACATTATTTTTAAACACAAAAATGCTTTCATTTTCATATGCTGGGTTTGTAATGACTTGCCATCCCATGGTTATTCCCTTTTCCCTAAACTCACAGGTTCCTACCCAGTTTCCCAGTCTCTCTGACAAAGGTTGGCCAGCAGGGCACTCTGTGTGGGGATTTCACAACATGCATGGGGAGTATGTGGCTGTAGCCATAACTGTTTTGTTAGGCAGGTTTTCTCCACTAAAACTAAGGGAAAAGATGTGCTTGATAGCGTACGCAATGAGCAAGCACTCTAATTAAGCTCCTTTGGTGTTGATAATACTAAATTAAAGTTGTCCTTTCTTTAATGGCCATGCCCACCTTGCTCCTTATGCTGATAGTGGCAAAGAGGGGCCACTCAAACATGAGTTTTGGACCCAATCCTGGCGTCTCCTCATGCAGTGTGTCCAATCTTACAGCTGGGGGCCAGAAGTGGTGGTGGGGAGCATTAAAACAAGGCAATGCCAAAACAGGGGCGCCCTCATATGCCACGGAGCAAAAGCAGAAGTGCTCATAGTGAGATGTAAAGGGAAACCCAGATGGATTTGGGCCTAAATCCTCCATGTGGGTGGCTCACAGCACCCACAGAGTGCTTACATCCCTACCTGCTCATACTGGCAGCAGGACTTAACTTCCCCAATGTCACCAGAGGACACAAGGAAAAACGACGCACCACAGCTTTGGTCACCATGGAGAGAATAATTTATTTTTTCTGACTCCAATCATTTATAGTTCTCAAAAGGTGCCAGTGGATTGGAAGGTGAACGTGCCATCTCTCCAACGACATTGGACAAACTACCAGTCTATCAAATTTCTCCGCCTCTATGAAAGAATGCAAAACAATAGGTTGTTTACAGAAAGTTGCGTGAGAAAGTTCTCTACAAGAATGTAAATTCAGAAGGCTTTAGAAAATCCTAAGAAATCAGGGCGACACTCCAGCTGCTGCTTCCTGTCATCTTGTTGCATTTGAGCTCTGCCCTTGGGGAGGGGTGCTTGGAGCAAACACCTGGGCCTATGCCTGTGTGGAGGGAAGTGCAGTATCTGTGCCTGGCAGATTTTCTTCCTGGAGGGGAACCTGTTGCTGAGGGGAGAGGACTGCACCCGGATTCCTCTGACCTCTGGTCTCTTCACTCCCAGTCAGAGGATGCTGCTGCCTGTGGCCAGCCTGATCCCCCACTGCAGGGGTCTACAGCCTCCCCTCTCCAGGCCCGTGTCCACCCCGGCCCCCTGGACCCTGTGTGTTCAGGGGTAAGGCGAGAGTTTACATGGTGTGGTTTGGGTGTCTGTGCTTCATCCCGCAGCTGGGGAAGGTGCAGAGGCCCGGGAAGTTTGCACATGCACACACCAGACCTGCCACTCTGCGTCTTTGTGGAGGTGAAATGGACTCTCTAAGAGCAGATATATTTTTTTAATTGTTGATAAGAAACAGCCTACAAACATTTTTACTGTACACTTATCATTTTCTAAGATTTTTTTCTTTACTGTGCCCTGGGCCCAGCTCACATAATCACTCCTGTGTGGGGCTGTAGAGCAGAGGGGATCCTCACCACTGATACTGCTCTGCTTGCAATGAACAAAAAATAAATATGCTCTCTTCTCTCCTTCTTGCACACTTTGTGTCCTTGTGTTGAGCTCCACAGGAGCTGCTGTCTCTGGTGGGTAGGATTGGGGTTGCATGGGTAGCAGCTCCACCAGCCTCAGAACACATGCAAGGGGAGCAAGTGTGTTTGCAAACCGGACCCCATAGGGTTACAGGGTTGGGGCTGGAAGGTGTTAGGGGGGTGAGGCTCATTTGTTCCATGGAGTGGGCTGTGTGTCCAGCCCTGTGGCTCTGCCCACATGAGCATAGGCTTCTCTCTGCACACCCCACATCACCCATGGGAGCCACATAGGTAAGTGGGCCGCACCATCGTCTCCCCTTTAGCTGTTCAGAAACATGAAACTAAAATTACACCAAGAGAAGAGTTTGATCAGTTTTTTGGGGAGGGCCTTTTGCAGGGGGCATGGGCTAGAGATGGAGGAGGCAGCATGTCCAGCCTCAGCTGCAGAGGGTACATGGTCTGCAGAAAGAGAGGGAGATGTGGGAGCATCCCAACACGTGCCACTACATTAGTGTCGCATAGAAAGGTGACAGTGGTAACCCTGCAGCACACTAAGGAGGGATGAGTGGTGATTTAGCCTATTCCTTTGGATTGATGTTTTTAAAGATACACACCGCTGGCCTCTCAGGCCATGACGTCTTTAGGAGACAGAGGCCTGATGAAACCAACCTTCTCCTGGTTTCATCACAGGAAAGCTCCCTGATGTCTGACATGGTGTAACAGCCTCTGCCCTAAGTAGCTTTGGAGCTACGAGTACAGAAGTGACCAGAAAAAAACCCCAAAAACACAAGAAACCCCCAAACAAAAATCAACAGCAGAAAACCAACAAAACTGACCCTACAACAGGATCTAGGAAAACTCCCAGCTCCCTGCCACCCGAAAGGTTTGCACACCATCGTGCAAGTCAAAATGCTGCCATTAAAGCCATGGACCAATGAAAGCAGTGCTTCGTTGTCATGAATGGAGAGCAAGAAAGAAGTGTTCCTAGCAGAAAACAGCCAGCAGACCCCCCCAAACACAGTAGGGCTGTGTGGAAAAAGAAAGAAAAAAGGAGGGGGTGGGGATAAGCAAAGATATCCCTCATTTTCATTGTGCAGTGCACTGGTTACAGTTACAGTTCTCACTGTGTGATTCTCCTAGACTCAGAAGAAGCTGCTTCTTTTCATGGAAATGTGCATTTTTCCTCTGCCTCTGAGAAACATCACTTATTGTGGGTAGTGAAGTATTTTTCCCCTCCAGAAATTTCATTCAGAAGTACAAATGAAAAGTGTCACATCTAAAACTGCATGAAACCACATATTGCACCATTCTCAAGTCAACCAAACCAAAAATAACTTGCCAAGAATGTGTACATCCATCGTACACCAGGGTAGAGCTGTCTTGCAGAGTGGAAGGATGTGTGTGTGTGACTGCACGCATTCATGGATATCTCGATCTCACTGGGATGTGTGTGTGTGCGTGCATGTGTGTGTGCGTCTGCATTATGTTGATGTACTCGACAAAGTGTGAAAAATGTACTTCTAGAAAAACTTGAAAGGAGATGTTATTTATCATTGTATCATCATAATACCACAAATTTCACTTTTCTGTTCCGTTTTGGATTGCATGTGTTAGAGAGTACTTCACTAGATCAGTGACAGCGCTTTATTTGCATAATTATATGCTCTGGTCTGAAGAGAAAACTAACCCCCAAATTTCATGGGTCACCAAACTGCAACAATCAATGTTTTATCACATATGCTAAGCAAAACCTAAGGAGCTATATGAAGTTTCTTGTGGATTTTTTGCTCCTCAGAAAATTAAAGATGTGCCTCCTGAATAGATGCAAAATCTTTCCAAGCTCTTTGTAGCTGAATTCCATTTGAAGGGAAAACTAGAGATTAGCTCGTAGATCTGGATTTCAAACCCACTAGCATTCTTACTTCAAAGTGGATTCAGACAAGCAGCTTTACTGCATCTCTAAATTTTGCCATCCTAAGTAATGTCATTCAAATTGTGCAATCAAAAAATTAAACTAAAAGAAAAAAAAATTGGTCAAATGTAAAAAATACAATCACCCCCTCTCTTATCAAGCCCATAGTGACCAGTGGGTTTGATTCCATTTATTCTGTGCAGTTTCATTGTTTCAGCTGGGTGCTATCCATGTATGAAGATACAGATATTTGGTATATGTAGAAAACCCTTTCCTGAGCTGCAGAATTTGTTCTGGCCTATCAGTTGCACAGTAGCCACATGCTCCAGTTAGGACATACATACTCCAAGTTTCCTTCTTACTCAAAATGCCTTGTTAGGAAGAAAGAACCTGGGGATGGGAACTGACTGGCAGTGAAGATCCCCCACGTCCTCCTCTTCCATCCACGCTAGTACTGCTAGAAAAGTTTAGATCTTTTTTTAAGTCAATTTACTACAATATAATAAATATAGTGCAATATAATGCAATATAATAATTCACACAAAATACAGGAGGATCTCTTAGAAGTGTATATGAGCAGCACCTATCCCAGGGGACATGCCACCCACACTTAATTTCACTGCAAACAATCCAGAAGAAAACCCCAAAACTTCTCAGGGCTTCAAGCTGTAACTTTAATGGTAGAAGTTCGCATGGGTTGCTGCCTTGCAGTTGGGTCCCTCTAAGCTCTTGGGAAGAATAAACTTTTATAAAGGGGCCTATTTCAAGTAACAAGGCCCTCAGTGATCTTCTGACCCTAGGGAGAGCAGTGCCTGGGAAGGAAGGACTGCACGTTGTGTGGGTTAAGAATCTGGAGAGAAGCACTTCTGCTGTCCTACCTGTGGCTTTTTTTTTTTTTTTTTTTTTTTTTTCATTTTTCTGACTTTAACATCAATTCCAGAAGCCTTCCTGGGGGAAGTGGGTTTCCAGCACAGACTAGCACCTGAGAAGTTCAGCTTCTCACATTTGACTCTTGAGTGATCTCCAAACACCTGCTTCAGGCAGACATCAGCTTTGTGCTGCCTCCTCGCCTTGCAGGAGGAACAAGGTGAAACATGAGTGGAAAATAAAAACGGTGCTAAAACACAAGTCTCCTCACCACCCTTGTCTGACTGCTGGCATGGGGTTCTGTGGGATGCAGGGACAGGGTCTGCCCAACACTGGTCACTCTCACCAGGGAGACCCAAAAAGAGAGGAGAACACACTCTGAAGCATCTCTTACCCCTCCACACTGTCTGCATCCCTCCTCTGGAGTCAAGTAAATATGAATATTCACAGAGGATTGGTCTGCAGGCTGGTTTGTCTCAATGGAGACAATAGCATCAGTTATTTCCCACTAAACTGCAGCACAGGAGAGAACTGACCCCTCTGAGGAGAGGCCTAAGTCATCTCCTTTTGTCATTTCCATTTCTATTCGCTCATGCCTTACCTAATCCCCTAATGCCTGGTAAAGGGCTGCTTCAAGATTCTGCCTTCTCTAAAGATGCTATCTCTGCTACAATTACATAAGCTTCCTGCTCTTCTCCCCTCCTCCTGAGACTGCTTTATGCCTTCTCCTTCCAAATCAACTTGCCAAAAAATTATGTTTTCTATAGTAAAGCCCTTGATGTGGAGGGTCCTCCATGTCTCCCTACAACATGCAGATACAAAAATACTCCATAATATTATGTTCAGGCCTGCTTGCCTATGGCTTGTGGAGAAAGGGCCTAACACCACCAGAAACTTGCAAACACTGATCAGTCTGTTTGCAATGAACTAGGCGTTGCCAGTTTTGCCAATGGCTGAGGGCGATCAACCTCTCACACACTTCTTGATAGGTTCTTCAGATGTTGGTGGGGTATTTGGTTGTTTGGGGGTTTGGGGTTGTTTGGGGTTTTTTTGTATGGTGATGGCTACTTGGATTACAAATAGTTTCCTTTGTACTTTCTTCCAATTTAGCATATATACTCTTGGAGGGGGGGCCTGGAAAGGGGGATGCAGAACTGCGAGCAAGGAGCACTGCAGGTGGTAATTGCAGTGTTTCCGGTGGGCTCCCCACACCACTAAGTCGGTGCTGTGATCAAAGCCAAGACCGTTCCTGACAAGCGGCGGCGCGGTGGGGGCAGACACCAAGGGGCAGGGTGCCGTTCTTTCCAGGGACTCTCGGAGTTCTACCTGCGCTTTGCAGATGGAGGCAGGGCTCGGCGGCTCCCGGGGAGGGCCCAGCACCAAGGACAGCGCCCGCTCAGGGCTCGGGGGTTCCCCGCGCCCCCCGCGGCCACTTACCGCCCCGGGGGAACGCTTACTGCCAGGCAATGCTCAGCCCCGACTACCATCTTCCAGGAATGCCTAGACCCCCGCGTTCCGCCGGGGAGGTCCCGCGAGGCCCCCCTCGGGGAGGGATCGTGGAGGGGAACATCACGCCACTGCTCGGCCACTTGGCTTTCGTGACATACCTGAAGTCATGGGGCTAGCACGGAGTAGTTATTCTCTCGCCTGCGGATTCCAGACAAGGGGGAGAGAAAAAACGAGGAAAAAGTTAATTTCCCGGTTCACTTCTCCAGGGTGGTGAGCAGGAACCGGGGGTGCTGGGTCTGTGTCGGGTCTGTGCCCCTCGACGGGGCCCAGATCCCTCGCACAAGGTTTTTCCCACTCTTCTTTGTTCCACGGAGCGCGGACCATCGCTCCCGCGGCCCTGGCGCAGCGCCCCGGGGTGCAGGTGCTGTCTCTGGAAGGGGTTGGTCATGGGCCCCCTGCAACTCCGGTTGCGCCACCCAGGGTGAGGCGGCGGGGCCGGAGACCGGGAATCCGTTTGCTCCGTCCATCCGCCTCACAGTCCTGCGGCCCCTGCTGGTCGCCGTCCCTTTGTCGTTTTGGGGCTCCCCAGGGGTGATCTCGAGGTAACCGCCGGGGCTCCCCCGGCCTGATACAAGCCTCCATCAGCTCAGACCTGGGAGGAGGGCGTGCGGACTGCCCTCGGGGGCCGGGAACAGCGGCGGAGACACCAGCAGTTACCTGTGGTGTGAAAACCGCTGCGGGAGGCTCTGGCTTGTTTTGGCTATAGAAACCCCCTCCCCCACTTCCCACAGCGCGGGGTCCTTCGACCAGGAATTTTGATACAGAAGGAGACGCCAGCACCAAAGCCCTTCGCCACTCACACGTGAAATATTTAGCAGCACTGAATATTCTCCTAGATCTTTTTTCTTTTCTTTTCTTTTCTTTTCTTTTCTTTTCTTTTCTTTTCTTTTCTTTTCTTTTCTCTTCTTTTCTCTTCTTTTCTCTTCTTTTCTTTTCTTTTCTTTTCTTTTCTTTTCTTTTCTTTTCTTTTCTTTTCTTTTCTTTTCTTTTCTTTTCTTTTCTTTTCTTTTCTTTTCTTTTCTTTTCTTTTCCTCCCTTCCTTCTTTCCTTCCTTCCTTCCTTCCTTCACATTTTTGTTGTTATTATTACTTCATTATTGTTGTCGTTATTGTTGTTGTTATTTTTATTATTGCTTTTTGTTATTGATATTAGTGTTATTTCTTTTTTAAGGATCGGTGGAAAGAGAGCTGTCTTCCATTCCATGCTGTGAAAAAAGGAGCCTCCATATCTCCAGCAAGCCTAGAGTTACCTTGAGAGTTTTGCAAGCAAGTGCAAACGCCGAAGTTTCATTAAGTTCCACCCTAACTTTTTTGGTTTTTACCTTAACTGCTTGTAATTAGTTGTGTGGTTTTGGTGGTTTGTAGGATTAAAGTGTTGGGGGTGAGTCGGTTTTTAAAAGATCTCTATTACTCTCTCTCTTCCTAACACCGTGTTCGCTCCTGGCTCTTAGCCCAAGCCGATGGGGCCGGCGCCGCCAGCGCCCTTCCCGCGTTCCCCTGCCCTGCCCGCTCGCCCTTCGTGGCCGTGACCATGGACCGGGTCCCACGTGGAGACCCCCGCACATTTGATCGAGCTCTGTGGAAAGGAAAGCGTAGCTCAAACACGTTTCTCCCGGACCAGGCTTCCCTTCTCCAGGGGAGCACAGAAAGTTTCTTGTACAGAGCAAATGTATTTTATCTTCCCTTTTGGAGATTTTCTCCTGCCGCTGTCTCTTTGGAAAAATGAACACATCTTCCCCAGCCCTAGGAGGAATCTGGAGACACCCTCATCCTCTTTTCCCGTAAGGGTTCTTCTCGACCCTTCAAAGCCATTTAAAATTACTTTTTCTGTCTTTCCGTCATCTGCCAATGTCACATCCTCGACGCCTGCTCGGGGTGAGGGGAAGGAGGAGGTGGATGGGAAGAGCCCCTGCGCGATCCTGATCCGTGGCGGAGCTGAAGGTCCTCCCCTACACCCCGCTACCTTACTGATATACCCGCCACCCCTTCCCCCTCGGCCCCACCACCAGTACGGCTCCGGGGGGCTAGGCGTGACAGCGGACGGGGGTTGTCCTGTTGCCGGGTGGCGACACGAGGCGTCTCTTCGGAGGTTCCGAAATCGCATCTCCCGTCCGAGGGGAGCAGCGGGGCCGTCTGCTCAGCGTAGGGGGCACTAAGTAACCTTGCCGTGAAGATTTTTGCGCTGCGGAAGAACGAGAAAGAAGGGAAAGAAAAACAAATCCAAACTCCTGTTGTGCTGACAATACTTCGGGAAAAGGGGTGCTCCTCTTTCTGGCGTGACACCTCGCGATAAGGAGAGGGGATATGCCTTGGCCTCTGCGCACCGCCTGGCCACGGCGGAGAGGCTGGGACATGGGGCGAGTGAGGAAGATCCGAGCCCTCTGTTAGTTCTTCCCTGAAACGAATTCGTAGCCGAGCTTCCCTGGCGAGAAATTCAAAGCTCAAGATAGGCACAGCTTCGGTAGAAGGACAATTGTCACGGCTCTCTTCCCAACTGGATGAAACTTAGAAGACTTTTTTTTTTTTTTTTTTTTTTAATTTCCCGGAAAAATAGACGGGATGTGTTAGCATGTAAGTAACTGGAGTTAGAACAAGAGCCAAATTCTTCAGCATATAAGTTCTCATTATCAGCTTTCAGCCTAGCAAAACTAGAGCCATTTTCTTGACTTAATATGTAACATATGTTTGGAACAGTAGCAGATTGTGTGTGTGTGCCCGTGTGTGTGTGTGTCCGTGTGTGCATGCGTGTGTGCGTGTGCGTGTGCGTGCGTGTGTGTGTGTGTGTGTGGTTTGGAACTGATCAAGTTGTAAATTTTCTGCCTGACGTTTTCAGCGCCTCCTAGTTACAGCGTAACACCTATTGAGAGAGAGAGACTCCACAAAGATCCCATGGCACCAAATCTGAATAATCCGACCCAGAATCGCTAATAAAGTTTACGAGTTAGGCCACTCCAACTCCTTCGGATTCATCTCGCTGAGAAAGGAGCTGCCACGTTTCTGAGAAAATTAAACAAGCAGTTCAGTAGCATCCCCGTCATGCTTTATCTGCATGATTCAATGTTTACTATTTCTTTTTTTCCATCTCATATACCATTTCTCCTCAAAGTATCACAGGAATGATGCAAACTATAGAAGCCTCCCTGTTTCGTTAACAAGAATAACAGCAGTGACAGCGCCCGTGGTGATCCTGCAGAAGACCGTTGGTTTAAAGTCTGATTCACTCTGCTGGCTTTATGTCCCACAACAACTTCTAAAACATCTGTCCTGCAGGAAAGTAATTCTTTTCCGTACTGAAGTGACATTTAGTCTTTAAATATAGGGTTATAATAGAGCCTGAACAAGATGAGAGCAGATTTTGGGAAGTGTTATACACACACATTCACACACACACACACATGCATACCCAGTTTAGCATTATCAGTCTTTACCTTGGCTATTAATGCTTGTCTTGAAAAAAAAAAAAAAAAAAAAGTAATAAAAATTACACAGAATGGCTTAGAAAGAATCGAGGCTCGGTTGTTTTTTTTTTGGTTTTTTTTTTTTTTTTTAGTCTGCTTTTGGGATTTTGGGATGCATCATGATTGTGTGGATTGGTTAATGGCAGAGTGATATAGGGATAACTACAGAGGA